>NW_025109980.1:215581-428002 GCF_011392965.1 Frieseomelitta varia | reverse complement strand
GGGGACAAGGTAATTCTAATAAAACTGGGGTTTCAAAAGAAAAGGAAAAAAAGAGAACAAATTACTAGGAAGAAGCTAATCACAGAATATACAAGAAGAAAGAAACTTTATGTGTAATATATATATATGTATATATGTATAATAGAAGAACAGAGGAGAGACAGAGAGAGAGAGAGAGAAAAAACAGAATACGTGTGTATACGTGTACAACTGATAAAGGTAATTGATAAAAGTAGCTACGTAGCATTAACCCGTGCCAGCTGGAGTCTAAGGCAAGGGTGTGTTGCACTTTTGTATAATGTAATATTTTCAGAGAGAGAGAGAGAAAGAGAGAGACAAAAAAATTGTAAAAAAAAAATGAATACAAGAATACTATTATATATATTATATATCATATATATATATGAGGGAAAAGAAAATTGTGGGGGGGGAGAGGGGGGCCAAAATTGTTTGTACGTATGTGTATGTTATATTTATATAATAGAGAGTAATGTATATTATATATAATTGTAAGGGCGCGTTTCGTTCGAGCGATCCGCGGCGGCGCGCGGTTTTTTTTTCTCTCTCGAATACCTGCGAGAAACGGGGTATTACCTGAAGGTCCTGTTTCGCCGCCTCGGCGCCGGCCCTCGTGTGAAATGTCACGAAACCCACCGGCTGAAATCAGAGAAAAGCACACGCGTCATTTCGTCTCGCTTCGTTTCGTACACTTTGAATCAAAATTTCTCGAAACTTTCGTGCCGCTCACGAAAGTATTCGAACGCCAGTGAGAACCTTTCATTTTATGAATTTGTTTGTATTGATCGTAGGTTGTGCAACAAATTCGTTGGCGACATCAGTCGTATCGAACTCGCTCGTATGATTGTTCTCTTATGTATGAAAAAATCGCACGCTCTTCGAATGAAAAGGACGTCGTGCCTGCATTGAAATTCGAATGTTGATGACACAGTGAATATCTTAATAAATTTGTATCATCGTTCATCAATCGCGAGTATTGTAATATTTTCTGTAACGATGAACGATTCTCTTTGTTTTTTTAGTATGAATAAATGTTGTTTATTATATTCTCTTGTGTCATATTTGAGACTTCTCGTTTTCCTTCTGTTTACAACGATAAGTGACACAAGTACCATAGGTTTTTGCTTTATTTAATATGGTATAGTGTCTATTGGATTTTTTTGAATATATATTTTCAGTATTCTCTGAATACCAAGAGGCGAACCAACTTATTGCACAGCCTAATATATTATATTATAATTAATAATAATGTAATAAATAATATATTTTCTTATATTAATAATATTTATATTAAATATTTATTAATATATTTTAATTATTATATATTTATATTAATAATATTTATATAATATTATTTATATTAATAATAAATATAATAAATAATTATTAACTTATTATATATTATTTATATTAAATATTTATTAATATATTTCAAATATTATATATTTATATTAACAACAATATATATTATTTATTATATAACAAATAATATAAATTAATAATAAGTAGAACGAATAATTATTAATTTATTATATTGTAACGTTTTATGGAGGACTCAGAGAAGCCAATCGGCGTAATTTAAAGTACAAACGTATCTTTCTTACCATTTTTTAAAATTTTCAGGCCATGCAACACTTTAATTATTACAATATTGCAATTATCACGTTACAGACTAAACTGTTCTGTCGTCTGGGCAATTTCGAGGACAAAACGATACTGGTAGAGCATAAATTATTTCTACTGAATTATTTCTACGTGACACTGATTGGTTTCTCCTCCATACGTAAAATACTTTTTCTTTTTTTTTCTTTTTTTCGAAAGTCTCTCGAGATTGAGAGACTTCCGTGGATCAATTTCTCGAAAGGTCGAGAACGTGTGATACACATCGTTAATCGCGGACGTGTTTTTAATATGCACAGAGTTGAGAAAAGCGGAGAAAACTGCATCGAGCAATGTTTTTTTCATTCTCACACAGTGGTCAACCTGGTTAACTGGGTTGTCCCTCGATCGAAAATTTCATTAGCTGCGAAATGAAAAACTAATAGAGGCGAATCGATTTAATTAGACCGCCTTTAATCATTGAGAATGCAAATGCCATTTCATTTATCTCGAATTGGAGGAGTAAATAAACATTTGGTTGAAACAAACATTTTCAGTAAAATGCGAAATGAGTGTTGCACTTTGTTGTGTAATTCATTTGCTACTTTAATAGAAGTTCATGCTTTTACGACGTAAAATTACAAAAATTATACTACCAGAGAAATTCGACGACGAACTTCTTGTACATTAGTTTCTTTTTCGCGCGTTAAGTTAGTTTTGCAAGAAATTATCATCTTTAACAAATAATGGAGAATCGTAAAGAGAGAAACGCAGTAAAGCGAGAAATAAAATATACTGACAGAAAAAATAAAAGAGAGACGCGAGAAGAAATATATTAAACAATATATTCAAGCTACAAGCTTAAACAATAAGAAGATTTAAACGACGAAGATTTAAAAATTTAAACAACAAAATCGCTTAAAACCGATTAAATTAAAACGAAGAAATTTTATAGATTTAATGCATCAACACGCTATTATTTATACGATATATTATATCTAATATATACTAATATGCATTAACACGCTATTGTTACACGATACCGTGACAAAACACAGTCTGTGTGACAATTATAAACAAACATATACACAATGATGCAAAAATCGAGAGAATAATCTTCCAATTGCTTCAAGAAATGTACAACTCGCTGCTCGAAGATTTCACGACAGATCTGATATTAATAACAATTTATTGAACTTGCTGGGCAACTGATTGCGGACCATAACGAGTGACCAAAACCGTATACAGTAACTCGCCGCTTTCTTTTTGAACTAGTCGGCACGATGCCACTGGGGATAGAAATTATTGAGAAATTATTAATAAATTTATAATTTGTTTCGCCTATTTTTGTTCTACTCAAATATACTTAAAACTGAGAAAATATTACAATTTTCTTTAACCTCTTGCGCTGGGCAACTGATTGCGGACCATAACGAGTGATCCGTCGCTTTCTTTTTGAACTCGTCGGCACGATGCCACTGGGGATAGAAATTATTGAGAAATTATTAATAAATTTATAATTTGTTTCGCCTATTTTTGTTCTACTCAAATATATTTAAAATTGAGAAAATATTACAATTTTCTTTAACCTCTTGCGCTGGGCAACTGATTGCGGACCATAACGAGTGACCGAAACCGTATACAATAACTCGTCGTTTTCTTTTTGAACTCGTCAGCACGATGTCACTGGATAGAAAATTATTGAGTATTGATAAATTTATTATTTGTTTCGCCTATTTTTGTTCCACTTAAATACACTTAAAACTGAGAAAATATTACAATTTTGGGAGAAAGAATTCTCGACGCGCGTGGCGCAAGAGATTATACAACGAAGAACCCGTAAAGCATTGTCATCACATGAACAATTTGAACTTTCGATAATTTCGTAATGTTTTCTCATTAAGTTAAAAATAAATAACGAGAGTCATAATAAAAGATTTTCGACCAGAAAATGTTATCCCGGTTTACTCGCGGCTCTCCCACTTAATTAGCAGAATCACCCGAAAGAGTTCCTCGCCGCAAACGTTTACGCGGCCGAAAAAACCCATATCGGTTCCCTCTTAGTGGTAAACGCGTGGAAATTCCATCGAGCTCCCTCGGAAAATTACACCGTTGAAAAGCCCGTTGAACGAACGATTCGTTCCCCGGGGCGAATTACAGGCTTCTCGAATCCCCTCTTAGGAAACCGAGGGTGAACTTGCGAGCATCATTGAGCCAGAAAGCCTATTCGATCTATTTTAAGCTCGGCAATACCTCACTGACCTTATCTATCTCAACGTTTCGAATATTTGTCCCCTGTCTCTTTTATTATTCTCCGTGATATCGAGTGAAAGACGCCGCCGTTTGTTAGAATGATGAAATATCTTTAAAGATCATAGTATTTGCCAATAAATGTATAACATACGCTTTCATTCAACGATCTTCGAAATGGGTTTTCATTCTCATTCTTGATTTTCCGTTCTTTTATCTGAACAGTTGAATTTTTCATGAAGTTTCGCGAACAATACAGTTTAACACTGTAATTTGTGTAATTTCATGAACAATTTTTTATGGAATGTTATCTTTGTGAACTTTTTCTATAAAGTTCCACTAATATATCTTTCAGTTTCTATGATGACTTCTTATTTATTGATTTGATATGTTAATTATTATATTAATGCAATATGTTAATTTAATAATTGAAAATTATTAAAGAGAGCTTCTTTAATGAAGGATCAATGTAATTGGAAATCATCGTTTCTTTGCGCATCGTTTCTTTTTCTCATTTGGATAGTGCGGGTGATTGAGAAAAGATTTAAAAAAATCCTTCCATATCACGTGACATTTTTCCAGCCAACAGTATAGTAATATTTTAGTACAGTTGTTTAGTAGTAAAGACATAAAAAAACCAATGTATATAATAACTATATAACAATGACATATATAATACATAACAATACATTGTTTTACATGTCGTTATCATATACAATATGTATTACTACATATTACATACATTATTATTATACAATAATTATACGTGAAATATAAAATATATGTATAACATGATAATATGTATTGTACATATATTCTATAATACTATATAGTACTATATTCTAATATAGCACTATATATTCTATAATACTATAGTACTATATTATAATACTATAATATGTACTGTACATATATTCTATAATACTATATAATACTATATTCTAATATAGTACTATATATTTTATAATACTATAATATAGTATTATATTCTAATACTATAATATGTACTGTACATATATTCTATAATACTATATAATACTATATTCTAATATAGTACTATATATTCTATAATACTATAGTACTATATTATAATACTATAATATAGTATTATAGTATTATATTCTAATACTATAATATGTACTGTACATATATTCTATAATACTATAATACTGTATTATTATACTATAATATAATATTATAATATTATATTCTAACACAATAATATGTATTGTACATATATTCTATAATACTATAATACCGTATTATAATACTATACTTATAATATAGTATTATAGTATTATATTCCAATACTATAATACTATAATATAGTATTATATTTTAATACTATAATACTATAATATAGTATTATATTTTAATACTATAATACTATACTATAGTATTATATTCTAATGCTATAATACTATAATATTCTACATATATTCTCTAATATAATCATAGAACATATATACAACACAATTTTATAGTATACACATGCAATATATTATAATTATATGTACACAACAATTACATTTTCTGTAGAATATTTTATATATAACATATTAATATACTGTATATTATCATTGTTAATATATTAATTATACTGTATATTGTATATCATTGATATACAATTAAATATAAATATTCAAAATTCATCAGTTGTTGCAAAAACAACGAATTACAGCGTTCTCGGTTTATAATTAGCTCGTATCGTATAGCTCGTTTTATACGCTTGATAATGCTGGCCCTGATCGTTGTAACGATCCCCGACACGTGATATGTTACTACATTCCTGCGCGAGTGTATGCGTGTGTGTTTTTCAACAAATTCTTATCGCCGTTGCAGAATCGAAATCTATGATCGGTTTCGCGCACGCGACAAAATGATACTCGCGAAATTACCGATCGCGGACGGATCGTCGGATAACTTGGCAAATAAATTCGTCCAAGCTCGAACAAAGCAGTCGATCCTATAAACGGACGACAGAGCGGCAAAGGAATTTCGTTAACGTTTGAAAACGGACGAACACGTTCTCTCGCTCATCCCTTGGCAAAGGGGATTGGTTAGGTTCTCTTCCTCCACCTCCGAACGTCGCGCAAATGAAGCCAATAACTTTCCTGTCGATTCGCGGCAATTTCTCATGGAAATTGATCGGATCGTTCGCGATAACGTCGATTTATGTCGTTTCTGGAAACGATAAACCGTTCCATTAAATTTGCAACAATCCGCTGTTTTCACGAATTTATGTACGTACATATGTATTACACGCGTTCGCGCGGAAATGGACGATCGAACGAATCTGTTGTTTAACATTTTGTACAGTGTAAACATAAATCAGAGATATTGTTATTTGACGTAGACACTGATTAAAATCATCCGATTGTTCGACATGTATTATCTATTGTCTTATTGTTATTATATATTATATTATATTATATATTGTTATTATATATTATTATATATTATCTATTGTATTATGTATAGTGTCTAGTATCCTACGTGATATTATTTATATTGTTTATTATTAATTATTTACATTTATGAAAATATGATTAATATTATTTATTATTTATTATTATTACATTATTTATTATATTATGATATTATTTATTATTTATAAAAATATTATATTCTATTATATACCATATTATAAAATATAATATTATCCTATTAAAAATCCTATATATGTGTATAACATTTATAAATTAAGAAGTAAGGTTATATATTACTCTATATAAATTGGAGTTATATATTATCCTATAAATATTATATATATTACCCTAATGCATATATATTATAATTAGCATTATAATATGCATATAATTGAAGAATATTGGTTAGAACGTTCTATTATTTGATGTATTGATCAGAGCAACCCAATTATCCAATATATTGATTATAACGATCTTTTATTTAATATTCAATATAGTATAAATATTTATAAATCGGAGGCTATTGGTTGGATTATTTATTATTGGTTAGAAAACCGACCTATCATTTAATATATTAATTAGAACATGAATATATTAATTAGATTAAATTATTCAATATATTTAGAATGATCTGTTGTTTAATATTCTATGTAGCGTAAATATTTATACTTTAAAGACTATTAAAATGAGCAATTCAATAAATTCATTATAACGATCCTTTATTTAATATTCTATATAGTATAAATATTTATAATAATATATATAATTATATAATCAGAGGGTGTTATTTATTGGAATGATCCAACTGTTCAATATATCGATTACAACGATTGTTTATTTAACAATGACAGATATTTATAAATATTTGGCATTTATAATAATATAAATATATTTGTATAACATATAGTATTATATAGTACTTACATATACTATATAATACTATAGTATTACACAGTACTACATGTATAGTATTATATAGTACTTATAGTATTATAGTATTATATAGTATTATATATTATTAGTATTATAGTACTATATAGTACTTACATATACTATATAGTATTATATAGTATTTATATACTATATAAGTACTATATAATAACTATATAAATAAGTACTATAAAAATAAGTATTAATAAAAAAAATAAGTACTATATAAATAAGTAATAAAAAAAAAAGTAAGTACTATAAAAATAAGTACTAATAAAAAAAAAGTACTATATAAATAAGTAACAAAACAAGGTAAGTAATTATAATAGTTGTACAACATAAAAAATAATAACGAAGCAACAGTAACTGCGAATGCAGAAATAAATGGATAAATCTGTAAAAGTTGTAAGTTGCGAGGCTACAAAATTATCTGTCGCTTTACGCATTCGTAGATTCTCGTTTTCTTGTTTCCTTTTTTTTTTTAAACGTTTCCAGCACAACGTGGACAATTGATTAAAACGCGAATTAAACAATCAAGTCGATTTCGTGGCCGGTGATTTTTCATCGAAGAGGCGAAAAAGCTCACTCGGCGGATAATATTTTCAGTGACATTACTGAAAATAATTCATGGGGAGCATTCAAATGAAGGCGAGCCATCTCGCTATTATTCGCCGTTCCCGTTCGTACCAGGAAAAATAAAGGAAATGGGGAAAAATGAATTCGGTTGGAAGGAAATATTTTCAAGTTAAATGATATACAGGGAGATTTCAGACGCCTCACCGTTCGGACGGAGAGAGAGGTTCTAGTTTCGAAATTACCATTCGTCAAGAGAGGAACGAATTTTATTGTGTTATAACGTTCGAGAATAATTCTTGGTTTGTTACGACTACGTTCAAAATTATTAATGTCAATTAAATCTTTGAAAAAAAAAGAAAAAACAGCGTGAAAAGTAGAACATGAAATTACAGGATATTATTTGCAACTGCAGCGGCAGATTTTGTTATCAAGAAATGATCCAAAATATCGTCATAAAGTTCGTGAACGTATATAACGTGTGTTCGATAAAATGTTTTGATAAAATATTAATAATAAAATATTTTATTGACTATAATATAAATTATAATTACAATATTTATAAATAAAATATTTTATTGACTGACGCTGTGGTGATTGTAAGTTTGGTCAAGTCTTAAACAAATTTAAAAGCCGCAGAGAGGCCGCAAGATATTTTCATCGCAGAGAATGCGAAAAATATTTAAACAGCCTGAATATTCATCTTCAGTTAAATCATTTTCAAACACTTGTTCTCAAGATGTGTTTTATGATATTTATGTTTACATATAATAAATATCTTTTACATGTATATATATTCCCAGGCTGACTTTAAATTTTACCAATATGATCTCAGTAATTGTCTTTCATTGTGATGTCAGTGAAATATTTCACGTAATAGTGAAAATTTTTCTATCACAATTGTTCGAATTGTCTTTCGCGAGTAAAATAATATAACACACAAAATACTATAGAAAAATAAAATATAAAATTAGAGAATTTTATAAGAAAAATATCAAATTGATACTGAGAAATTAATAAAAGTCACTATAGTCAGTACAGTTAGAGTTTATTCATAGGAAATGATATTTTATTGTGGCTATTCTATTTACGTACAATGTAATAATATTTTATAGCTATTCTAGCTCGTACATAAGTGCCGATAAAATATTTTATACGTAATTTGGCGCAACGTTTGAATTCTCATATCGATCTCGTAATAGTATACTTACACAGTGGTACAGCGAGTGAGTCGTGTGTGTCTGATTTTCATTTCGTGCTGCTGGCTAGATTCGCGGTACTGTTATCGAAACACGGAATTTCCGTACGTAATGTAATGTTTCGTCGTGCTTATTTTTATCAATACGTCCATCGGGCTTCCGTCGCATGTAGGTTAATAGTTGCGTGCTGCTCGATGGAGAACAATCAATTTCCACGGTTCCCATTTCGACTTTTCTTCTTTCTGCATCGCGCCAGTATAGTATGTACTTTGTACTTTAATCGTACGTTGCTTTTACGACGACTTCACCGCCAAAAGTTCACTAGTCGCTGAGATAAGCATTCGCGAATTGTAAAATATAAATACGTTCATGTTTATTCACATTCCTGTGAATAAACATGAATTTCTAGCATTTTGTCAATTAATTTACTGAGATCGTCTAAATATTTATTATTAACTCTTTCATTGTTTTTATATTTATATTTTTGCTTTTATATTTTATATTTTATGTTCTTTTTTTCATATTTATATTTTATATTTTATATTTTATGTTCTTTTTTTCATATTTATATTTTATATTTTATATTTTATGTTCTTTTTTTCATATTTATATTTTATATTTTATATTTTATGTTCTTTTTTTCATATTTATATTTTATATTTTATATTTTATGTTCTTTTTTTCATATTTATATTTTATATTTTATATTTATATATTTATATATATTATATTTTATATTTTATATTTATACATTTATATATATTATATTATATTTTATATTTTATATTTATACATTTATATATATTATATTATATTTATATTTATATTATATTTTATATTTTTGTTTTTATATTTATTTTTCAGTACCTTCGTTGTTTAATTTACGTTGAATTTTTTTAAGAGCAGCAGTTGAATGGAAAGATTTGAAAGAAACGTAGTTTCGGGCGAAATGTAACAAAGATGAGAAAAAGTCTGTGTTAGAGTAATAGACTAATTTTAATTAGCACGAAATCAAAATTTCCAAGCTGATACATTTTATTTTGTTATTAATAACACACTAGTAGCAACTATTCAATTTCATAATTAAAAGAAATCAAGACTCAAATATAAAAGACACTATTTTATGCATTTAGGGGAAATTTTCAAATGTAAAATTGCAGAGAATATATAAAAGTAAAAAAACATTAAAATACATTAAAATATTTTAATAAAAATATATATATATATTTTTAATATTTTTTGTATTTAAATATTCTCAACTTTGCACTTGAAAATTTTGTAATATTATAATAATACAATATAATAATGTATATATTTTTCATTATTTTTTATATTGATATATTCTCTATTTTGCACTTGAAAATTTTATAATATTATAATAATACAATATATTGATATATATTTTTAATATTTTTTATCTTTATATATTCTCAATTTTTGCACTTGAAAATTTTATAATATTATAATAACACAATAATATATACATATCTTAATAATTTTTATATTATATATACTGTATATTTAATATTATTTAATATTATTTTATATTATATATAGTACAACTACGTATATTATTATATATCTATTATATATTTAATATCATTGTATATTATATATAATATAACTACGTTTATATAAAATATGCATAGATATATATTAGACGAAAACTATGTAAAGTAGACCATATTCTACAACACTGAATACATACATAAACCATAAAATCACCAAGATCGCACTCTCTAAATCATCTCTCGAAAAAAAATACAAAAAAATACATAAAAATTTCCCTTATAATATTGCTGGCAGATGCTAATCGATGGACGAGAAAAACGTCGACAGAGCGATACGAGCGATACAAGATAAAAAAGAGAGGGAGGGAGAGAGAGAAGAGAGAAAGAGAGAGAGAGATAGATAGATTCGTTTATCATGTAATACCTGCTGAAACACGAAAAAGGTACACGTACATGATTATGTACATACGTAGCGGCGTGCAAAGCAACTGCTCGACGCGATTCCGCATAATCGAAGGGCTGGGAAATCACAATGCGGCGGCATTTTCTCGAGCTGGTGTCTCGCGAGGGAAAACGCGAGTGGCCACGTCTCGAATCTCGTCGAACTTTCTCTTTCTATACGTTTCCTTCCCCTCCCCTTTTTTCTTGTCTCATTGCCAGAAAATGAACGAAGCAAAGTCTCTGCTCGTCGAGAGTAGAGAGCAATTGCAAATGGCACGAATTATCATTATTTTCTGTCTTACCCTCCGCTACTTACGCTCGAGCGAATAAATCAGGCGTGTTCGCGTTCGCCTCGTTGCCAGGCAAATTGCCGTAATTCGCGAGCGAGCTTCGTCCTTTCTTTCATTCGAAGTTTACAACGCCCAGTTGTCGTTGTTTTCGTCACTTCCGCGAGCCGGCTCGTGAAAGTCGGATTCTCGAAAAAGAGAAAAAAAAAAAAAAGAAAAAAGAAAAGAAAGAATGGGAGATGAGAGGTTTGAAGGCAGGATAGAAACGAGCGTAACTTGTTGAAAAGAGATTCGACGGATCGATTTAAGCTTCATTTTATTTCACGTTCGCTGTTCTCGCGACTGCGAGAATTTTTACTATCGAGGGAAACTTCTTCCAATTTTTCACTTTGAGAAGGAGGTTTCGAGATAAATTTAAAATGATCTCTCTCTCTCTCTCTCTCTCTCTCTATTTTTTTTTCTTAGAATGAAATTGGATGAACGAGTCCAATCGGAGAAAATGAGATGTATGTCTCTGTTTAAGAGGAAAGTGACAAACGAAAGTGATTTTAAATAGACAAGTAAGTAACGAAACGAGAAAGAAAAGATATTGCGACGTTGAACATTTCGATATATGAAAATAATCTTCGCGATAGAACGATCGAAAGATAAGTTTTCATTTTGTTAAAGAAGGTTTCCAGAAAGCAATTTTTCTGTTTCACAGTTTTATACTTTGGAAAGAATTTTATAGTTTATTATATATTATTATTATAAAGTTATAATATTAAATAAAGTTTAATATTTTAAAGTTATAATAAAGTACAGTTTTTAGTTCATCGTTCAATTGTGTTTCTCACTTGATAAAAAGATATGAAATCTTCTGCAATCTTTTTTAAATGAGACTGAATTTTTACTGAAATTAATTTCATAATGAAATTGAACGATACTTGCAAACGTTTTATTTTTAAAAAATCAAGAAACGTTCCGTTGAATTGAACGAATTAAATGAGACGATATTTCAGTCGGTAACGAGAAAACATTCAACACAAAAATTTCTCGCAGATAGAATTAGGTAGGTGTGCGAGAGTCAAAGTCACAAACCTCGCCAAACGTGTTCAATTCGAAGAAAATCTGACAAGACCGAAAAATATTTAACGTGGGATCTCACGTTTGCAACTTGAATTTCGCAGAAAATGAAACTTCAAAATTCAGTCGTCCAAAAATCACAAAATATAGTTGAACGTGTAGAAAGAAACCGAGTTTCGCGAACCTTGCGTTAACCTTTTGCGCTTGTATAACGTGCCACGAACGTCGAGAATTTTGCAATATTCTCTCAGTTTTAAGTATATTTAAGTATAATCCAGGCGAAACAAATAATAAATTTATTACTTCTCAATAACTTTCTATGCAGTGATATCGAGTTCAAAAGGGAAGCGACGATTTTATTGTGTACGGTACGGTCACTCGTTATGGTCCGCAATCAGTTTGCCAGCGCAGAGCAACAGCACGTCGAGAATTCTTTGTTTCTTTGTTCCAAAATTGCAATATTCCCTCAGTTAATTAAGTATATTTAAATATTTTTAAGTTTAGTATTTTAGTATTTTAGTATTTTAGTATTTTAATATTTTAGTATTTTAGTATTTCAGTATTTTAATATTTCAGTATTTTAGTATTTTAGTATTTCAGTAATTTAGTATTTCAGTATTTTAGTATTTTAGTATTTTAGTATTTTAGTATTTTAGTATATTTTAGTATTTTTAAGTATATTTAAGTATATAATCCAGGCGAAACAAATAATAAATTTATTACTTCTCAATAACTTTCTATCCAGTGATATCGAGTTCAAAAGGGAAGCGACGATTTTATTGTGTACGGCACGGTCGCTCGTTATGGTCCGCAATCGGTTGCCAGCGCAAGTGGTTAAGCAAGGATCGAGCGTGGAGTTCATCCGGATATTCGTTCATCTGTAGAAGGAAAGATTGGAAAGTGGTTTTCATCGGTCAAACGAATCTATCTACAACCGCGCGCGAAAAGAAAGCGTGAAATCGTCGAGAATTTCACCGAGATGCAACGACCACGATTCCGAACATTTCTTTCGTTCTTTTCTTTTTTTTTTTTTTTTTTTTTTTTTTTTTTTTTTTTTTTCTTTCGTCACGTTGCATCTTTTTGTCGTAGCTGCAAGTTCGGTTGGAAACTTTCTTTCTCTTTTTCCTTTCTCTCTGTTTCTCTTTCTCTGGCTGTCTGTCGAGTTCGATCCCTCGGATACGATTTGCGCGAACACGAACGGTCGATCGAGGTCGCAATTTTCGAGCGTGGAGAACTTGTTGAAAACGACGACGTCGATTTTCGACTCCATAAAATTTAACGACAGGCCGGAATAAACACTCGAATTCGCTGCTCGGCGAACGGGGCAATTAGCACGAGCAAATGGTAGACGAAACTCGGTATCGATTTGCGCACTTGTACCTAACGGTTGCCGGTGATACCTGTAAAAGGATGATCCAGGTACGAACACAAACGTTTTACGGTATATTCTATATATCTGACAACACTGGCACAGAGTATCTTATATAGAGAATATCCACGAAATAAATTCACTTTCTGCTTAAGGTGGTTTTGAAATAAAAATGGAATGAAGTGAAATCTTTAAATAAAAATAAAAATATAAGTAGAGTATTTTTGAATAAAATATAAGTAGAGTGAGTGAAAATGGCCAATTTTCAAATTTTCGTCGACATTTTGTAGATACATATATATGTATTGAATTGGTATATTTTTTAAGATTTATTATATTAGTGGTGTATTTGTAATGGTAGATTTTAAAGTTTTAATACTAATATAACTTTGAATCAAAAATGATAATTTATTAATTTATTATATATATATAAAATAAATTTATTATACATATTATATATATATATATAAAATTTGCTATTAGTAAATATTCTATTTTTGTGACACAAAATTCGAATACCAAGAATATTCTGAAAATGGAAGTCCACGCACAGGTTTCAGTTCTCTTAAAGAAGTAACCAAACTTATCTATTTGTTACGAGAAGATCACGCAAACAATATTAGACAAATTTGGGAAAGAAACATTTGAATTTTTGAAGAGAACAGAATTGAGCTACACGATTCTTTCATTCGTACTAATTGCAAGAGAAATTTAATAGAGAATGCTCTAAATGTCATGGCGGAGGGACGGTCCTCCTCTGTCCACCAAATTTCTAATCCAATAAACAATTCCGCAATCTCAGCTCGTGAATTCCAAGCTAACCTTCCAGTTATATCCCTAACTTTTAACCCAACATCCAGCATTTCCGCAATGCTGATCTGAACTATCAATAAACTGCTTCCACTTATGCAAATCCAAAAATTTTGAGGAATAGGTATAATTAACAAACAGTAGACAACTTACATTTTTGTACGAGTATGTGGATTTTTCAACTCTCTCATAAATGTATAAAAATTCGCAGCCTGACTAAAAAGAATTGTTCCTGCCTATTAAGTATAATAAAAAATTCAATACCTTGTATATATTTTTGCATTGTGTTATGTGTATTATATTCATTTCTCTAAATTTCTTATAAACGTATAAAAGCTCGCAGTCTAATTAGAACTTGGAAAATTGTTTCACCCATTAAAAAGCAGCATACTTTGCATATTTTATATATTACGTGGATTCTGTGCATTCCTTTTTTTTTTTCAAGTTTCTCACGAATGCATGAAAATTTGCTTAATTAACTTAGAAAACTGTTTCATCTACTGAAAAGTACCATAGTTTACATATTTCGGTACACTACATGAATTCTGTGTATTTTTTTTCAAATTTCCCACGAAACGCACGAAAATTCGTAGTCTAATTAACTTGGAAAATTGTTTTTCCCATTAAATACTGTGACAATTAAAAACTACTATATGTTATTTTATACTACTCGTATATTTTTTTGTACGTTACATAAGTTTCGTGCGTTTCTTCGAATTCCCCATAGATGCATAAAAGCTCGCAGAAAAGAATTTTCTAAATTTTCGAATAAAGACTAATTTAGACAATTTGTTTCGTTAAATATTACTACTTATTTACATACTTCATATAGTTATATACACTGACATAATTTTGTCAAAAATGATAATTTATTGTATAATTTATTAATTTATTATATATATATATATATAATATTAGTAAATATTGTAATCTGCTATTAGTAAATATTCTCTATTTTATATTTTATTCTATTCTATTTTTGCAGCACAAAATTCGAATATCAAGAATATTCTAAATGGAAGTTCACACAAGAAAGGTGACAGATATATATCCCGGTGAAAAATATATATTTTTCCACAAAATTTCTTCAAAATTCCCCATAAAATACAGGGGATTCTATAATTCGCCTTACAGATTTTTGCGCGCGAATTCTGCACTTTTCTTCAACGTTTCTTCAAAAGTTCTCACATGTGTGAAACGAATGCGTAAAAAAAACTGGGTCCAATTATCCCCGCCTCTCGCCACCCTCTAATTACCAACGCGAGAGAATACTCTCTCTTTCATTTAAAGAGCATTGGCTTGCCCCTAACACCCACGTCACGACTCATCTCGAATTTCCAATCACGCGTGTTTTCACGACACGAGCCCCTTCCACCCCCTGGAATAAAACGAGGTCGATCCATCGAACTCTCCGCCGTTCCAGAGATCAAATTCACCTTCGAGCGTGACGTCATCCCGCATCCTTCGATGCGAAAATGCATTCCTTCCTCGGCTCGTTGCCTTCCGAGGTCTCACCCTCTCGTTCGTTATTTTAGAATTCCTCCGGCACGTGGAAAAGGCCAGGGCAACCGTGCACAAAGTGTGAATATTTCATATTTCAGTTATTTTATATTTTATTATCTAATTTATTATAACTGTCATCTGTTTATTGTAATTTTAATTTTATTATTTATTTATTATGATTGTTATCTATTTATTATAATTTCAATTTTGTTATCTATTTATTATAATTTTAATTTTATTATCTATTTATTATAATTGTTATCTATGTATTATCTATTTATTATAATGTTATTATCTATTATTTATTATAATTGTTATCTATTTATTCTAACTTTAATTTTATTATCTATTTATTATAATTTTAATTTTATTATCTATTTATTATAATTTTAATTTTATTATTTATTTATTATAATTATATTATCTATTTATTATAACTTTAATTTTATTATCTATTTATTATAATTATTATCTATTTATTACCAATAAAATTAAATTTAAAAAGTTATACATTATTTTTAACTTCGAAAAATTTTTAAATTATATCTTTAGATCACGAATATTAATTTATTTAATATCACTATTAATATTTAGATTTGTATTGAAATGAAATTTTTTATACGAAATAATTAAATTTAAGTAAATTTTCATCACATTTTTATTTATTACATCTATTATTTAGATTATTATTATGAAAATGTTTAATTATTTAAAAAAAATTTAATTATTATTTACATATATAAATAATATTTATATTTGCACAAAATTTATATATGTAAATGATATTTATGTTTGACGCATACGTGTTGAAAAAATAAAGGACTGGTTTATAACAGATTTACAAATCTGTGAACGCCGAACGAGTCGACGAGGTTGATCGTAGCCGAGTTACGAGCAACTTAATTCAAATTTCTCGTTAATTTAATTATTCATTGCATGGTTTTGTTCTTAATTATTATTTATTATCATTGTATGGTTGTATTACTGTATTGTACCCTACTTTCATCCTCTTCTGTCGTTTTGTACGAAACGTTTCGTTGCCAGTCGACGAATATCAAGACGATTATGTTTCTAGTAGGTTGTTGCGTACGAAATGGCCGATTTCACAAATGTGCAAAATCATCCAAGAAAGTTCTGTTAAAAGTAACAATAAGTGTCGTTTATCCAGATGTCGATCGATTTAAAGCTTGAAAGCTTAACCACTCGCGCTGGCAGCTGATTGCGGACCATAACGAGCGACCAAACCGTACACAATAAATCGTCGCTTTCTTTTCGAACTCGTCGGTATGATATCGCTGGATAGAAATTATTGCGAAGTAATAAACTTATTATTAATATACTTGAATATACTTAAAATATATATGATACTTAAAACTGTGGGAATGTTGCAATGTTTTGGGGATAAAAGTGTTGACGATCGCGGTGCTCTGCAACGCAGAGAAATGCCCTGCGAAAAGAAGTGGCAAATGATGCTCGAACTTCAAAGGGGTGAAAGAGGTTTCCAACGTGAACGTTGGCAACATTGTGTCGCGTGTAACGCGCGTGTTTCCACCGCGGTGGCGCATAAATTAGTGTTATCACGGCTGAAACGTTCTATATACTCCGTGGGCCAACATGGCCGGCCACGATGCCTTCCGCGAGGGCATAAAATTGATGTATTTTTTTGCACTCGAATCGATTAGACGTTTGCCTCCCCCTCGTTGTACGCTGACGTGACTCACGTAACGTTCACGGACTTTGTTTCCTTTTTGTCGCTGGATGGTTAGTGTCGTGCGACTCGCTTGTTTTCTTGTTTTCCTTTGCTCGTTTTCTCTTAGGTTAGATCGAAGACCTAGCGCAAATGTACATTGTCGTGGAAGGGTTAATACATTCGGGAAACGAACGACAATTTAGAGTAGCTACGTACGAAAGATATATCGGCACGTATCGCGTGATGTTTGTTGAAAAGTCTCGCGACAGCTTTCATTTCGAGCATTCAGAATTTTATTTCACTATTATTATTATTATATTATTTTTTATTAAAAATTATTATTATATAATTATATAATAATTGTAATATATAATATTGTAATAATTATATAATATAATTATGTTATATTATTTTATTCTATTATTATTATATTATTTTTTATTACAAATTATTATTACATAATTATGTAATGATTGTAATATATAATATTATAATATATATAATATAATATTGTAATAATGTAATGATTGTAATATATAATATTATAATATATAATATTAATAATAATATAATATAATATTGTAATAATTATATAATATAATTATGTTATATTATTTTATTATATTATTATTATATATCATTTTATTATATTATTATTATATCTTCTGTTACAAATTATTATTATATAATTATGTAATAATTGTAATATATAATATTGTAATAATTATATAATGTAAGTATGTTATATTATTTTATTATATTATTATAATATTATCTACTGTTGCAAATTATTATTATATAATTATGTTATATCATTAATAATAATTCCATTATATCCTATATATCCCATTTCATACTTGTCGAATATGATTACATTATGCATATTTGATGTTCTATCAGGTATATTTATCAAGGGAAAACAATAATTAGAATCAACGAAAAACTCAAGACAATCAAACTGAACGTTGATGGAGTTTTCTCTCTCTCTAACGATCAGCAATTGTTCTTAATGACACGCAACATTCCCCTAAACCAAGGACAAACCCTCTTTCTGCAATGATCTCACGCACCCCGCCATTCGCCTACATCCAAAAATACACAGTGTGTCAGCCATTTCGTGAAAGATCCTCTCGATAAGCCTGGTTTCTTTTTTCCCTTTTCGTTTTCGTAATTTCGCTTTTATGACACTCCCTAATAGCTACATACCACATAATCTATAATACATCGCGATATCGGTATACTATCTCTGTATACACGATGTGAAATCATAAAATGATAAATTGTCAAGTCAATAGAATATGGTAAGTAGAAAAGTGAGGGAATCGTAAAGATTCTAAAGATACGATGAAGCTCTTTTTTAAATTAAAATTCTGTTATTCGAATTAATTAATAGATGAATGGTAAAAAAATGGTACGATACGACAATGATAATATAAATTACGATGAAGATACGATGGAACTTTTTTCAATTAAAATTCTACTACGAATTAATTGTGTTCAAGTGTATTAATCTAAATGAAAAAAAAAAAGAAAAAAAAGGGATCAAAACAGAGTTAGTAGATCTACTGCGAATTGTTTACATAGAAATATATAGAAAGTTGGGAGAGTTTGAAAGTATTGATTGTAAAATGGTTGTAAGAAAGCGGTTTGAGTTAGGTTGGTTTAGGTTTCAACTCATTGGTGAAAATTTGTAACATCTTCAGGCGCAAATAAATGATCTGACAACAAAGTAAAATGGGATTGAATTTGTCTCTTCACGCTCTGTAAATACTGTGAAAAAATCTTGAGAAAGATTTCTTTCCATCGTACGACTTTTGTCCTGAGAAATTTTCTTATACAAAAGAAGATTCCATTTGGCCGAGACACTCTGTACATAAAATCACAGTGCACCTTCGCCCTTCGAGGTAGGAATTGTGGTTTTCGATTTGAAAAAAAAATAAAGTCTCAAAAGTGTAGTCCCATTTCAATTCTCTGAATTGAACTCAGGATTGTATGCATATAATGTTTCAAGTCTCAATGTTTTATGTCTACCACGATGTAACACCCTGTGATAACTAATATTTACCGAAAATTGAGAAGGAAATCGCAGGGCAAGAAATTAATAAACAACCCGAATTAAAAGCAAAAGTTCTAAAATAAACGGCCGAAAGAATTAAACATCGACGATGTTTTGAACGTCGAAAATTCAACTTTTGAACACAGTTTCGCGACAGTGAGCTGTCACTTTCATCCGCGAAGTTCATTAATTTACACACACTGTAAGGAAACGATCTCCCATATCCACGAGAAATGCTGAAACGAACAACGACGTCCACCGTCGTCCAGTGATAACATATTTCATACGAACGATGGCGAAAAATATCGAAAAATAACATTTACATTAGCGAGGATCAGGTACAGAACGTGAACGACAGGGGAAACACGGTTGATGTTTGCGTTGTCGTGAATCCGACGGGATAATTTCATCGGGCAACAGCCAACGAGAGCCACGATCCACCAGATTTATTATTAATTTTCTACGATACGTCCGACTACACGGTTGTATGCAACCAGTGTAATGAAATATATATATATATATTAACGATAAGTGTCACAGATAGAAACAGTTCTCGCAGGGAAAAATATTATATAGAGTCATATATACTGTTCACAAAAATTAGGGGATATTTCGAAACGATAAAAAAAAGAAGCATTCGATTTTTTTTTGTTCTCATTAAACGAGAACATCAGAATAGCAAACGACAAGTCAAAGAAATTAAAGTAAAAGAAACAGAAAATCTTTATTAGACAATATTATGCTCTATATATAAGCTATTTAAATGTTTTATATGTATATATATATATTAATATATAAATTATATATTAATATAAAAATTAATATTAAATACAAATATATTAAAATAATTAAACATAATTAAATTTTATTAAACATTAATTTTATATTTAATATTGAAAATAAAATTATAACATTAGAAAATATAAAGACAATATTATGCTCTATATATAAGCTATTTAAATGTATATATATATATATATATATTAATATAATATAAAAATTAATATTAAATACAAATATATTAAAATAATTAAATATAATTAAATTTTATTAAACATTAATTTTATATTTAATATTGAAAATAAAATTATTATATTAGAAAATATAATTTCATAAAAAATTTTTCATACGTAATTTCATATTTATTTAAAAATTTTATTAAATAAAAAACAATAACTTTATATATATTAATTGTAAAGATAAAACTGAAAAAAAACTAAAATTATTTTTAAATTAATAAATTAATAAAATTAAATTAAAAATAAAACCTAAAATAAACATTTTAATAACAAAATATTTCTAAATATTTTTAATAAATTTAAATTAAAAATCATTTTTCTTAATAATTAATATTGTTATTATTATAAATATTATACAAAAATTTATTAATTTATCTTCATAAAAATAAATTAAATTTATTAATATTAATTTTATTTATTATTATATTAATTAAATTTAATCTACTGTTTAGTAAATTACTTATAATTGAATAAGAAATAGTTAATATTGTTCTAAATAATAACATACTTAAACAAAATATTCTTATTTTTCTGAAAAAATAAATTTCACTTATTAAATCTTCGGAACAAAATAAAAATTTTGAATAAAAGGAAATCCACATGATATTATTAAAGAAAATATAATAATTATTCTTCTTAGAGAATAAATATAATACATACCCTTATAAGAACGAAAATTATTGAATACCATTTATACATAATGAATAAATCAACCAACACGTATAAATATTATTGATTTTAAATGAAGCTTCTTGTTTCCTTTTTGTCGCTTCATATTCATTTTGAAATATCTCCCAATTTTTGCGAGCAGTGTATATTACATATAGAGTCGTGAAATTGCGTTCAACGCGGCTGCTCGTCCATCTGTTATCGCGCAAACGAGCGCTTAAAAAGGAGCACGTCCTGAGGAAAACGTTCGACCGAGCTAGGTAATAATTCCGTGACAAAAGTTGTGCAAGTTCCGCCTCCTCCCGCGAGAACAATGGCTGAATTATCCCTTCTCCCTTTTATTCCCTTTCTCTCTGGTTGATTTCTCTCGCCGCTGCTCTCAGCTCGAGTGATACTGTCGCAGGGGTGTCGTTTCCCTGATTTTTATTATCGAAGATTGAGTCAAGGACCGTGATGCTACTCGAATGTCATGATTCTGCGTTTTAGAGAAATATGTACGAGGCGTTGGTTGCTCGAACAATTTCTTCGGGAAGGGAAGGGTTGGTACACACAGGGTGTCCCAGATACTTTTATCCTGAAATAGAAAAATAGATTTCGTCCCGTTTGTTTCGAGAAACTGAATCTTACATTTCGTCGTTTCAAACATATCCTTTAACCTCTTGCGCTGGAATGAAGCCTCTTTGCTAGGCACGTCGAGAAGCTTTTGTCCCAGAGTTGCAATACTTCCACAGTTTTAGGTATATTTAGGTATATTTTAGGTATATTTTAGGTATATTTAGGTATATTTAAGTATGATCCAGGCAAAAGAAATAACAAATTTACTACTTCTCAATAATTTCTATCCAGTGTTGTCATACCAACAAGTTTAAAAAAAAGAGGCGACGAATTACTGTATACGGTTTGGTCACTCGTTATGGTCCGCAATCAGTTGCCCAGCGCAAGTGGTTACTCTGTACGTAAAAACGTAAATGTATGTAAAAGGTATATGAAAAATAAAAAAGTTGTTTCTCTTTTTTCGATTGAGAGATCTGTTTTTTGAAATTAATTAAAGACAGGTGAATCTACTTTTTTTTATATTCAGAATGAGCTGTCGAACACACTGGTAAAGTTATTTGGTTTCCTCATGAGACACCCCGTATATAGAATGTTTCTGTAATTGTGGTGCAACCGAGTTTTAGGTTTATTGCAAGAAAATTATTACTGCGGATTTTTATGCGACTTTATTTAAAAAAAAAATAATAGAACGCACGCGAATATACAAAGCTATGTATCGCAAAGTATCGTAAAAAATATAAAATGTAAATTAAAAAACAGAAAATATAAAATATAAAAAATAAAAGAAGAAGAAAGTACAAAATACATGTAAAATAGAAAATAGGAAATATAAAATAGGGAATATAAAATATATATATAGAGTGTAATGTTTTCTTCAAGCTACATTTCTATTTATTATTTGTTAGAAATAAAGGTAATTTTGGATCTAATTTTAAAGTTAAAATCTTTATTCTTATTATTTCGATATATGTAATAAATCAGAATTTTATTCGATAATTTTATTAACAATAAAATGTCTCCTTTTTATTGTCAGTTCTAATTTAAAACAAGAAGTTTTAATTCTTAGTTTTAATTTAAAATAAGAAGTAAAAATTTCATATTTAATCTCGACCTAAAAATTAATTTAATATGATATGACACTTAATATATATTAATATAGTCAAGATAAATAAACTCATACAACTTTTTTCATACTTTCACTAATATATAGTATATTAATATATTTATTTCAATATATTAATCGTATTATGTTGTAAATATATTGTAAATATATTAACATAATACATTAGTATATTTATGTTTTTTTTAATATACTAGCTAAAACACGCTGGCATTATTTTATAGAAAAAGAAAAGAAAACTTGCAAAATCCGACATGCTGAAAACAACGGAAATTAAGTAAAAATTTTATATTTAATCTCGATCTAAAAATTAACTTAATTATATCAGTGTCATATCATATATATTAATATTAATATAATCATTATATGACACTTATTAATATATATTAATATAGTCAAGATAAATAAACTCATTACGATATTTAATAGAAGAAACAAATTTCTTGCTTATAAATTTTTACTAGTCACGTTATTCACAAATTTAAGTTTCTACAACTTTTTTCATACTTTCACTAATATATAGTATATTAATATATTTACTTCAATATATTAATCGTATTATGTTGTAAATATATTGTAAATATATTAACATAATACATTAGTATATTTATGTTTTTTTAATATACTAGCTAAAACACGCTGGCATTATTTTACAGAAAAAGAAAAGAAAACCTGCAAAATCCGACATGCTGAAAACAACTGGAATGCTGAATTTCTCCTCCACTGAAAAACCATTATTTTTCAACGCGAGTCGGAATAAAAAAGATGGAGGAACAACATCGCGAAAACACGTGTCCCACGGTACATCGTGAAACTTTCGCGCGGTGACGCGAAAGAGAGAGGAACGAGAGAAGAGATTCGCGAAATTATGTCTCACCGGAAGTATCGACGAAAACGAACGAAAGTCTAGAAATCGAAGAGAAAAGAAAAAAAAAAAAAAAAAGAAAAGAAAATGAAAGATGTAAAGAAACAATGATGCTTCCATTTTCTCGGCGACGGCGTTAAGTCGAATTCGTTTTGTCCTCCGGTGCAAATGTTTGCGAAGATGTGGCGGGGTGTCGGACGAGCGGAAGGTGGATCCGTGGAACGAGAGGTCTGAAAATATATTACGGGGAGGCTTTCGGCTGCTCTTCGCGTTGTCCTTGCGGCGCATAAGTAGTAGCGGAGAATCCCGACTTAAATTTCTCGCCTACACTCCGCTGGCGAGAGCGTGACAGAGGGTGGAGAGGGGCCGGCCAGGCAACCGGAGCCTGGTTTTACACTATTGTTACACGGGGAGATTGCGGCAAACAACGGCCGACCGGTGTAAATTATTGAAGAGAACCGCTTACCGGGGAAGTTACTCGGAAAAACGCTCTGAAAATGGCGAACGTCCTTTTATTTTCGTCGACATTTTCCGCGCTCGCGTTTGTTTTGCCATGAATCGTCGCTGCCTCGGTGAGTACATTTTCCGGCGGAATTGTTGTACTTGCCGTTTTACTGATTGCAGCTCGCTTTTCACCTCTTTCAATTTTGCCTCCCTTTCTTCCCTCATAGCTGCGAGAATTCAGTCGCGGGAATCGTTCAACCCTTTCACACCGGTCCTTTGTCCGAAAAGAGCGAAAAACACACACACATACACACACATAGAACGAATAAAATGTAATTTCAAATTAACGATCAACACGAAAGGCGTTTGTTCCTGACATGTATCTGCGATCGCGGATTTATTTTAATTAGCTCATCCTGTATTCTTCAATTGGTTTTCACCGCTTTCTAACGAAGAACTCTCTGAATGATAATCTCATGGAGGTTGTGGTTTTTTCCCCGATGTTACGCGCGAGATTTTTTTAACAATTGTTCTCGACAAACACGTTACGAAGAGTGGCTATTACGCGCCAAGCTAAATCTTTACGTGAGAAAGGGTAGAAACAAACGGATGACTGGAAATAGATCGGGATAGAAGGAACAGGGAATGAGGAATAGGTGCGAACGCAAAGGGAATGAGGATTAAGTGCGAACGAAAAGGGAAGAAAACGGAGTCATTACTTACGTTTGTTCCTGCTTATGCTGAGAGTGAAATAGCCAGCCTGGGGAATGACAACCAACCGCGTAATATATAAAATTTTGATACTTCCCAGGTTGTCAAGACACTCTTTACATATTTGAAAACACTGCGATGTACAGCTAATTAGGTCAAGTATATCTAACAACCGTTGAAAAAATTACGAGTCGCTAAGAACGAAAGATCGATTTTAATTTCCTGGCCTGAGATTACGAGGTAAATTTTTCTCTTTCCCTTTTTCATCTTTAATTAACCACCGCGAACCATACGGTGATGAAATAAATATCCCTATCCCCCGCGCATCTCTGTTTTCCATCCCGGTAAGAAAGATTCATTACCAGAATTTCTGCGCCTTATCCGCGAGTATAGGGGAAGCCGTGTGTATCCGGGCAATTTATATTTCCTTTCTCTTTCGTCTCGAAACGCGTCTCTCGAAACACGATCACGTAGCTTTACGTCGCGACTGATACCAATCTCCGGAATAATTCAACCGGGCTTTCATTGCGTCTCACGTTTGCGAGCCAAGTAGTGAGATGTAAGTAGCTCCCGTTGCGAAAATCGCCGCGCAAACAATATCGTTTCGCGAGAACGAGATCGCGAGGAAGTGGAGTCGCTCGGTTATTCAAAGGGTCCATTTATCTTTTAAATACGAACTCGCCAGTCGAACAGAACGAAGTTCTCGCGAAACGCCGCGATATTTACATTTTTTCGAATGGTCGCGCGTGTCTCGTCGTTTTGTCACGCGAGTTCGATTTATTCCCGCGAGTCAAAAATACCGGACAACGGTTGACTCGTTGATCAATCAATGATTTATTCCCCCGCCTTTGTATCATCGAATATTCTCGACGTCGTTAAACGTTACGTATATTTTCATTCTCGCCCGCGAACACCGCCCATTTCGCAGAAGTTGAAGTTACGCGAAGATTCTACAGGTAAATCTCACCGAGAATAAATGTGGATATACACACCGGCGAAACACGAGAAACCGCGTCTGCGTTAAACAACGCGATATTTAAAGCCAATTAAGAAACCGTTAAAATTAGCGGTGAACATTAAATTATGAAAAGTTTTCACGCTGCCGGGGCTGGTTTAACAATTCCACGGTTGCAGTTTCGCCGAACGCGAATGGAATTTTGCGATAAAACCGATCTTTGGAAGTAAGAACGTGCAACGCTGCTGCTACTTCATCGCGTTACCAGTAAATCGTGAATGCTGTCATGCAAATTTAGATTTTTCACGTTTTAAGGGAATGAAACTTAAATAGAAATTTCTTTCATCCTCTAACGACTATAACGAGTACTTTACTTCTTGTATATTGCATAGTACGTGCTGTATATTTTTGCACATTAATAACTCTGCCGCGTTCTCCCACTCATTTTCCACCCACTCGTGTACTTCTCCCGTCGTTAATAAGTTTCCTAACTTTCCCGGAAATTAAAATAATCCTCGTTTCAATTTTCAGAAACTTTTCTAGAACATCAAGCTTCGCAGAGCATAATGATATTTCGTGTCAATAGAATTCTATTATTGTATTTAAAATAATTTAACAGCGAACTTTGTAAGATTCTGTCATATTTTCAATACTTTACGATAGTCAATTGTTTTAAAAGGGAAGGCAAGAGTAATCGCTACACGTTATTTTACTTTTATTTCAAACAGTAGTATAGTACGTCGTTCCATTCTACATCTGAGAAACATTCACACGCGAAATTCACAAAATTTCCAATGTCGCGCGAATCAATTGTCAGTTTCCATCTCTTTCTCGCTCTCGTCTATCTCCTCAGAAAGCCACCACTTCTCGGGAGGGGGTAGAAGTCGTCGACGAGTGTAAACAGAATGAAAAACGTCCCTTTCAGACTTTGACAACAGGCCACCGGTCCAATAATCGTCCGATCATACACCGTACAACTTTTCCACCCATTTTTCTCTCGACTCACCGCTCACGGCGTTAGGGTAGCGGTAGTGGGGCTCGCAGCGACGGCTGGCGGCGAGGTGGGGTCTCGTAGGACGGCAAGCAGCAGCAGCAGCGACAGCAGCCCGGCAGTCGTTCGGGGTGGTTTCGGCGCAGTAGTACACCGCGAGCATTCCACGAGCTTGTACACGCGTGCTCGCGTGCCTCCTCGTTCCTCTCGACTCCGCGTCGCGCATCCTCTCGTTCTTCCGCGACACGTGACTCCATTCTCTGTTCCACGGTCGTCGTCCCGTCGTAGAGAAAGCTCGCGTCTCTCCTCTCCTCTCCTCTCCTCTCCGAGCTTGATTTTTCTTCTCGCGAGCCGTCCCGATTTGTCCGGCAGTGAGCGTTCATGCCGACCAGGGAAGAACGACGACTCGTCTGGAGCGAGCCGACTTCGTGCCTCGAAGCTGATTTCTCCTGAGATTCCTGGACACGACGACGCTGACGAGCCTCGTTTCCTCGTACGTAGAAGCAGCTTGCACGTACAAGTCGGTAAGTATCTTTCTCATATCGCTCGAGTGGACCGCGAACACGTGTCGAGCAAATTACGACGTGGCTCGAGGGCCAGCCGCGATTTTCACCTCTATTTCACTGCTTACGCAAAATTTTGTGTATGTTGTTCGTGATTCCTGGAAACGTAGTTTCCAGGAGCGCGAGATTGTTTTTGTTGATGTTTCGCGGACGTACTTGCACGATTATTTCGAACAGGAGTTTTCGTACATTTACAAGCGTTGTGCCTTTAGAGATTTGAAAGACTTTTCGCAGATCCTGCTCTTGACTGTCTTGTTCGAAATATTTTCCTGTCTCTGGCATTTTGTTTTCATTGACACAGGTTTCTCGGTCAAGTTAGCTCGGTCGTTGTTAATTCGAGTGTCGAACGAGAGTTACAAATCACGTCAATTAGAATTGGAAATGTTATATATTACTCCCGTAACTAATTAGTATATTCGTGTGACGTTCTAATAATAGTTTTCGCTCTTACATGCATAATATAATTTTTCTAATAGTTTAAATTTTGTGACAGAGTGACAAGAAAATCTGTGTGGATTTATTGTCTGAACCGTGATTACATGATTGTTTTATGATTTATCAAACAACAACACCTCGACAAAAAATTCAGTTTTGGTAATGATAATTCTCGTTTCAATCGTGCACAAGGAAGCAGTTCTTTAATCTCCATTCGAGCCTAATCTTTTCAATTCGCCAAGCTCCATCATAATCATGCTTATTGATCACCGAACCGTAAAATAATTCACCAAGGTTTTAAGTGGTTCGCACGCAAGCTCGCGATCCAAAGCCGGCTTAACGTCTCATTCCAAGAAAGCCATAGCCTTGTCGCTAATTTTCCGCTCTCTCGTCGATCATCCTTAAACTTCGCCATCAAACCTTTCCTTCGGAGGGGGATGTTATTACCGAGGAAAAAAGCTGCGAAACTCGAAAGCTGAAACCATTACGTCTCCCCCGGACAATGCAGAGGTTTTATTACCAACCTTTTTATGAACGTTATCCTCGGATCCACAAATATAGAGGTGATGTTGTGAATACCTCTGAAAACCAACCAAAACTTGATTATCGAAAAAATTTTCAAACGTCTACTTTCACGTTACGGTATATCAATCTTACGATCTTTCGTGACTTTTTCGTGGCTATTTTTTTTACGATTGCCATAAAAACGTGGACTGACGACTTTGTACTTGATCCTTGAATATCGTTAAATTTTTTTAAGAGACTTTAAAATTAAATAATTTCCAAATTTAACGATACTTTTTTATTTGAAATTGGAGTTGATGGTAAGATGGTTAAAATTAAATCTACGTTTAATTACTAAAATTCTGGATGTTTCATTTTATCTCGTAGACTGTCTTAGACTTTTAACAAGCTGGAAATTTTGAAATTTAAGAAAATTGTCCAAATGGATATATAGTGCCAACAAAGTGTGAAAGAAAGAAAGAAACTAAACACGGTTTTTGAGTTTTGGATTTTTCTTTCACGTTCGCGAATTCGTTTTCCACGATTGGCGATTATCTCGCGGTCCAAACGTTCGCACGTTTCGCTCGGAATGTTTAGAGTGAAAAAAGGAGAGAGGAAAATGGCGAATGACGTGACTTTCGAAGCGGCGTCGCCAACAGGTGGAGGACCATTAAAACAGGTAGAGGAACGACGCTGTAACGGCGCGCCGATCAACGCTCCCGCTGCTAAATTACCGAATTAAATGCGTTGGAACATGGCACACGGTGTACGAACGAGAAAAGTTGCCTCTTCGAAATTGTCTTGTCGATACTGGCTACTAGCCTGAACAATTCTATTTCGTTTTAATTCTCGCTCGATAAAAAGCTGCGTCGTTTGTGACGAGCGTCGAATATTTTATTCTACACCGTTTTTAAATTTTAATCAATGACAAAGCAAAAGTTTTTAAAATTTAATCAATGACGAGTGCAATTAATTCCGTACTTATAGATCTGTTATCTTTTTAAGATACAATATACTTTTTTTGGTTAAAAATAAATTTACAAAAATCAATGTTATCTTATTAATTATTGATTCTATAATTGCACAGATCTTTGGTTAAAAAAAAAAAAAAAAAAAATAGCTCAGTTAGTGAATTTAGATAAAGAATAAAATTATTCGTCATCTATATTCCTGTTCAAAGGTCTTATTCTACTTTCTTAAGTACTTTCTAACTGAAAAAATTAAATGGTACTTTATATAACACTTAAACTCAGTTAATACGTTAACAATGGTATTATAAAATACACGGGAATAGTATACTATACTAGAACTTTCGGAGCGAGAGTGTACGCAAGTCAGGATCAGCCTAGTGCTCTCGTTTCGTGGGTTAATTATTGGCCAGACCGATGCGTTGGATCGCTATAAAAGACTTTTCATCGTGCCCAAGAGTATCATATTTTTATTTAGAATTCGACTTAGAGCGGGTGGTTTACTTTACACACCGGCTGCATGAAGTTTTATTTCCATGCGGAAAACGCGTACTTCGTTGTCGCGAGGGGAATACCTTTATCTGCCCCTCTAAAACGAGGACGGCGCAATTTAATTTAATTTCACCGCGTATAGAAGCTCCACGGTTTTAAAACAAAATTCTGCGCTCTTTCAGCGCTATACGCGTTTACACGCTAAACACTGTCTTGCAACGTAACGCGGAAAAAGGTGGGCGTCGCGCGTCCTTGTCACCGGAAAAGCTCGCCTGCTTTAAAACGCATCTGTTAGCGTTTACGGCTGGCAATTTGTATGATTTTTAGCCTCGTTTAACTTTGTTTTATCAGTAAATAGTCGGTAGCCGGGGGTGAAAGTTGATTTTCACGCCGTGATCCTTCCTATTATAACGTGATCCTTACGTAAGGTATACGCGGATTTAACCAAACAATACGCGGCGGCGGCCTCGCCTGTCAATAACCCGATGCACGATTTCGCAAACAATCGCGCTTGTACAATTTCGGCGGTGAAATTTATTTGTTCGATATAACCGGCCGATACGGTTCGCAAATTAATTTTGCCAACTGAACAACAATTTGCTATCGCGGTCACGAATTGATTTAGCGGAAGAGCGGCAAGATAGTTTAATTTCGGGATTATCGGGGGCCGGGTTTTTCGACGTGAATTAAGTCGCGGCAAGAGTGATTAATTCTACGTAACCGCCGATGATAGATCGATTCTACCTGGTGCGCCGCTACGATCGATGCTTCGTAAATTCAGCGAATATTTCCAATTTTTATCGTGCAACTGTTCCTTGATGTTATCATATTCCTCGAAATATCATTTCTTCTTCCTTTTTTTTTTTTTTTTATATTGGTAATTTCTATTCGTTAATCTCTGGTGAAGATCCATTTTTTTAATTCAGTCCAAATTTTTACAACAAAAAAGTATAATTATTTCAACCATTGTCAAGATCATAGAACTCTTAGAGTTCAAAATCTTTGCGATTACCAAAAATCTCTGACTGATAATCTTCTTCACGGTTTCTAAGAGGGAATTTTTATAGAAATCTTTCGAAGCAAAAAAAAAAAAAAAAAAAAAAAAAAGAAGTACAATCAATACAATTTGCATTCCTTGACATTGACGATATCAAGATGTCCTTTTCGCGAATCGTTGATCGACCGACTTTCACTCATCGTTCCTGTGACAATCTATTCTTGCTCGAGTTATTTTTCCTCGAGCAATTTGCGCGAAAACACGCGGCGTCTTTTAAATTGCCAGTCAGCTGGCGGCGCTCCCACGAACGTCGTCGGGTCGTAAGAACGCGAAACAGCCAGGCTGGGAATGATAACCGACCACGAGAACGCGTGTGTATCGGTCGCTGGAAAAACACAATGGCAACAAGGACTGAAATCGCTGGCCGTGGAGACAAAGAGGCTTTGAGAACCGCGGCCTCTGCCGTTTAACGAGTCGTTGGCAAACAAACGCGACGAGAACGGTGTCTAATAAAGTCGAACATTAATATTTAGGTCGTTGCGGAACGCTCGGTGCGAGTCGAGGCGCTGGGCAAATGCTGCAAACGAGCAGAACGAGAAAATGGGTGGGGAAAAAAAATATTTTTTTTTTTTTCTTCACAGAACGAGACGAAGCGTAGGTGAAGGCGATCAAACGAGTTTCTTTCTGGGTCAATGTGATTTCGAAATTTATGTCGTCCTGGGAATCAGGCGAGAACGTTCGATTTCGGTCGAACTGTTCAGACGATGCGTAACGGAATTGGAAAAATTAAAGCAACGGCCCGTGGATTTTGCCGAGGAATTGCTCGAGCAGCCAGTTGTTCCTTCTGTTCTTTGAGAATTTGCTTCGTATCGAGAGTACACGAGCTCCGTTCACGAGTATTGAAACGAGAAATTAAATAAGTAGACTGCAAATCTTTACCCTTTTCGATTTCATACTCTCGTGAATATTATTAAAGAAACAGTGTCCAAAGAACAATTTGTTTCAATTACTAAACTTTCCACGTTTTGAATATTTCTGCGTCCTTAAATCTCCCGCAAATGCATCAGAATCCGCAGTCTAGAAACAAGCTTCGAATGTTATTAAAAAGTTAGCGAGACCGAGAATCAAGAGAGAGAAACGTTGTTCCGTTTAAAATTTTCAGCGAAATCACTCTCTCAGTAGAAAGAAAATTAAAATTAGGCGAAACAAGTTTTAATAAAAAAATGCGTTAATAAAGTACTCGAACGCGCGCGTGTGTGTGTGTGTATGTGTGTACGTAAAATAAGAAAATTTTGTTCCTCTTGCGTTTCGTGTGTTCGTTCAGATTCTAAAAATTTCCTTACAGCATGAAAAACGTATACGGTTTTATTTAAACGTATCGCCGTGTAGCTTTAATAAGGGATATGTACGTTGCAAATCCCTTTTTTTTTTTATGTCACCCTTGGCGGGGAATAAAGTTGCGCAGAGCCTGGAACGATAAAAGCGCGGCCGCGGAAGAATATCCAGCATCGTGCGTCTGGGAAACGTTAATTTCACAGGGGATGAAAAATTGTAAGTGTAATCAGCTGAAACGCGCTTCTTAATTCCAACATTGCTACATTAATAAATCGCTGCCCACCGAATTAACCTAATTTTATATTGCCACTGTTACGGCCGACGTGTATATGTTACGTTTGCTCGTTAAATCTTTCTTAAATTTCGAAGTAACAGTCGAGGAAATGTTAGGCACAGTAAAAATTTTCACAATCTTCATTCGTTTTTAAAAATGTAGTTATTTTACATTTTACATTTATTCCTTGTTGTTAATTTCATCTAACTTTGGCGATTGCGCGACAAATATTAGCACTCTGCAGAATTCTATTCCATGGCGTTTGTATAAGTTTCAATGTCTGTAGTATTTTTCATTAATTTTATACTTTCCATCTCCAAGAGATTTTTACAAATCTCCTCTCTCTCCTCTCGTCCTTGTACAGCTTTCAACTAGAAAGGTACGTACTCCTTTCCGCGTTAATTGACTCGCGTATCATTCACGTAACCAAAAACCTCAGCGTTCGTATCGACTGTCGATTAGAACGTAATTAAACTGTCACGGTAGCAAGAAACCAACAAATTTACCTCGGATAATAACCTGCACCTTTGACGCAAAGAGCGTTGCTATTTATCGTTGCTACCAAGAACTAGCGATCGTAACATTCCCTAGGCATATTGTCGATAGCTGACAAATTAGCCAGTCAAGCGAAACGCAGGGAGAGGTGGGAAGAGTGGGCGGGGGAGGAGGAAGGAGAAAAAAACGGAAAGGCCAGTCAACGGAAACAGGAAGGAAGCGATGGCAAAGATGAACAAACGACGGGGGTTGGAGAAGACAGGGTAGGAATGGAGGCAATTGGTCGGACTCGGTCGTGTAACTAACTCGGCCTACCGATCACGTACAATCAGACAAGATTCATTGAAAATCTGTAGCCGTGCCTCGGGAATGATACAAAATTCTGGTCTTCTTCCGGGGTAATTGAATCTCGGTGCGCGGCCAGTCTGTTCTCCACCTCCATCCCCTATCTATATCTATCTATCTATCTTTATCTGAATCTCTCTCTCCCTCCCTTTCTTTGGCTTTCTCCATTCAGTCACAACCGAATCGGAACACATACGCGGCCTTGCAGTTTATTTTCCATCCATCTTGCTTTACGATAAGGCAGAAGCAATATCTTGCTACAGGTGGCTGAATATACGTAGCTCTCATTCACGGCCACTGGTGTTCAAGCCCGTGGCTCCCCGGCATCGCTTCCTCCGTCTTCTCCTCCAGTCCACGGAAATTTCTCTCGTCGTGCACGCGTTACACGTAGCCGCGTTTCGTGTGCCGCCTCGCAAATCAGAAGAGATACCTGGAAACATTGGAGATGCAACTTCGCTCCTTTATGCTCGAATTGCCGGCCCTTTCCGCAGCTTTGCTCCGACACGACTCTTCGTCCCCTCTAATTGGAATATTCGAATGCTGCTTGAGTTTTTGGAAGGCGGAGAACTCGTTGGTGAGATGGAAAATACAACTACAAATGGATCGAGAAACGAAGAAACGAAATCTTTTCTCATATGAGACTTTGTACTCGAGAACATCGAGTATAAACATTGATCGAGTATACTTGAATTTGACGTTAGTATACTTGAACGTGTCGGCTCGTGAACACCCTGTATAAAAAACGACGAGACGCGAGATTGCAGGGAAAAAATGTTGGCTAAAACTGCGTTTAATGGAATACACGAGTGGGTTTCGTTTGGGCTAAACCACCATACAGCCACCGGAAATCTGCATATCGGAGATATTAATTAGTCTGGGCTACGCGGAACGCGATCGCAATAAATAAAACGTGCGAGCGTAAGCGCGATAACTCGGCATCGGGACTGTTTCACTATACCACGTTATTGCCAGCCGCTTTATAGTGTTCCACCGGAAATGTCGCTTTTCGCCCGTCGATCTTCCGCGCGTTCTCTGCAAATAAATTGCTTTCGCTCATAGACGCGAACGAGTTTGACGATTTCGTTAAACAAAGATCATCAGCGTCGGTCTTTCCTTCTCCTCCGTGATGAATATCGCTGGAATTTCATATCACCCACTGTCCCAATTTTTGTGAAATTTGTTTCGCTTGTACCACGAGTCTCGTATTTACAAGAGATCGAACGAAATTGTATTTTCCCTGGAACGTACAAAAATTTCATCGATATCGCCATAATTGATAGGCTGTGCTGTTGGATAAATAGAATTTAATTTTCATTTGGTGTTTTTATCGAATTAAATATTCCCAGAGCCTGCTGATAGTCGCAATTCCCATTTGTAATTGATAAAATCACGTTTTTCCGCTGCTGTTCCGTATCGAAGATATTGGTATTGTCAGATATCGTGCAGTACGATTTTAATAATTCAATGTTGTACGATTTTAGACAAAATAGCAATGAAAACTTTAAAAGAAAAAAGAAAAAAGATTGTACACTGTACACGCCGATAGTTCTAGTATTCATGGAATGAATTCAAGTACAACTTTGGCAAAATGTATCCTCTTTCACGGTATGAATTCAGCAAGTAACCGAAATTTTACTTACGTCTAGAGACTCGCTTTCGAACGACTCGCAATCAGTTTGTTGAATATCGAGGTTAATCCACTTTTCCTCTCAATACTTGAATTGCTCCATTGTCTCCAACGAGATTCCTTCTCTGGACCTCCCTGAAGCGTCCGTTTAATCTTCGTCAATAGGTCGGTTCGCGACGACTACCTCGTAAGAAAGCGCACGTACAAGAGTTAATCTTATGCAGGTGTACGTGGATGATCAAATTAAGCTGCGTTTGGCTTTTCGGTAAGCTCGGTCTGTTGGGAAATCCAGTGGAACAGCAGAGTTCGTTAAGGAGCGGAAGGGGTGGACGGGGGCCAATGTAACAAAAAACCCTGGCAATTTCGGTTGTAGCCAACTGTGACCAATTAAAAGTATTACCCGAAACAACTCTCCTGCCAGCGGATAGAGTCAGGCCATTCTGAATTTATCAAAGACTAGACTCCTCTATATAGTGTCAACGTTTCCTTGCTGCAGCTGCACTTTTTCACATTTTTCACGCTCGGTGATTCGTTGATGCGTACCTAATAATTTCACTGCCTTGAGCTTGCTTTGATGTACGTATAAGTAGATGCACGCTATGAATACGTGTCACGAGGTTGAGATATTCATCGGTCGAGTGCAAGATGATCTCGAGCAGCGATGGCTTTTTTTCGAAGGAGGCATCTCTCTCTTTATATATGTATATATCTCTGTGCGATCGAAATTTAATCGGTAATTCAAACTCGATAGTAGTTAATTTTTTTGAACAAGGTAAATTCACTATTCTAAGTTCGATTAAGCAGGCGTATCGTCAAACATGTACTGTCTCTTCGGATCCTTTCAATTTTAATGATAAAATATTTCGATTGCAATAAGATACATACATGCTTCGATACATACAAGAAAGTTCTGTCGTTGCATTAGAATAAGAATAACTATTTTGGAAGAGATATATTTAACGCTTTAGAAATCTTTCCAGACTTCTTCTTTTTTAGACACTTGTACATGTTTATATATTAAATTTCGAAGAATGCAAAGTTTCCAAGTTGTCCAAGGTTTCAGTCAGTTCACATTCGATAACAAGTAACTTGCAACGAGATCGTATTGAAATGATGTTTGATCAGAAACCATTGCTCATGTACGTAATTTAACGAGGAGTTTACGTAGCGCACCAGGTGGTGGCCATTGTTGCACCTTCTTTTGAAAGAAACGAAGTAGCGCAGCAAGTCGGGTGAATCTCGTTTTATTTTCTGCCTGTCTTCCGATATCTCTTTGTAAAGCAGCTTCATTAAATTTATTATCGCGCAACATCACTCGCAAATCTGTCCTAATTTTCCGGCGTAGGGAAGGACAGAGCTCCGACCAGCGAGGATTGCGGTGTCTCATTACTGCCGAGAATTTATAAAATCTACTATATCGGTTATAACGAGAAAACGTGTTTGCGCATCGAGGAAACGTGTTCTAATTACACAAACGCCAGTGTGTATAGTATGTATCATATCTTTGAAAGAGGCTGGCATGCGCGCCACTTAGAAAATATATTATTAAATTTATCTCGCCCCTTTCACCGAAACAAATTGGTTCCCATTCCCAGTCGACCATCTTTCTCTCTCCTCCGACCATCTGCATAATGAAACAGGCCAGGTTTGCACGAATCGTGCGTGCCATATTAATTACATCAATGGCCACGAATATGAAAAGAACGTTTTATTTTGCTGGTACATTTTGTTTAATACATGTACATTGTATCGAAAAGAAGGTGGTTATAAAGGTTCATTTAAATTGATACGATTAAGAGCGCAAGAAAGAGGTTAGTATACCGAGTTGAAATACGATTACGCGATGCAATGAAACTTCCACGGATACGTTATTGGATTGCTGAGAACGTTAGCGGAGCCGCGATGAAATGCAAACTGACTTTCTTAATATTACGCTAGAGAACTGCTAGAGTGATCAGGTATAGTTCACAATTTTTCGCCAGGATCTTGCAGATTGCTGTTGCACGTCTCGTTTTAATTTCGACAAATAAAAATATTAATATTCCGAGGAGATAGATAGAATTAAATTATAAAATTACACATTGCATATCGCTGCGCACAAATGTCGATGAAATTTAAATGATTTTTCGTCAAACATATAAACAAAAGGTTGTATTCTTTATAGTGTCACGAAGTACAGTAACGCGTTATATATTTTTATAAATTTGTCACGTTCCTTGCCTCTTTCATTTTCCTTTCGTTCCGTACTTTAATCGCATTATTATACTTCGTAATCGTATTATTTAGTACGGCGACAGTGTCTGCCACTGTCTTAATTAATGCTTTCGCTTTACTTTTAAACTTAAAAATTTTTCTCACGGAACAGAGGAAAGATACAATTACGACGGAAAATGTCGAAAGATAATTAAAGAGTCATCGCCGGGAAAATATATTCTAGCTGTCGTTTCTCCCTCTTTCTTCTTTCGAGTTGTGCCGATCGGCGTAAGAAGTCGTTTCCATGAGACTGGTACATTTCAATTCGCGAAATGGTAAAAGCGCGATACGTCGTGCTTTTCACGCAGTGTCCAGCGTCTCGGCGGTGAAAGCGCGGCTTTGTCGCGGCGTCGATCGCGATAGGAAGTGCTCATTGAAGAGCACAGAGCCAAAAGCGAGCGAGCGCGACAATAAGGCGCCTTTCACGCGGTCCACTTTACCGGACGCCACTTGTCGGTTCACGGCCTTCCTACCTTCTTTTATACGGACCACTTCTCCGCCACCGAGCGGCGCGGCGTCGCCCCCTAGCTCAATGCCGGCCGTTCGCTCGTAAAACCTGTACGTCGAACAAATAGCGTTGATTTTATTGCTACACATCCGGAGGAAGACACGTGCGGCCGTTTCTCTTTCTCTTCGAACGTTTCTTCTTCGAACGTTTCCTGCGGTTGAGCTCGCGTTATTTGAAAATTCAGGCCTTTCAAGGCCGAATCCGCTCCGAAAAATCGTAGAAATGTAACAGAAATTGAGCCATCCGGAAGTTGATCTGTTTTTACGAAGTTCTCAGTTCAACGATTTTCCGAGTGCACGTGCACCACGATGGAATATTTTCCATCAATACAAATCGATCGATCTCGCGTCTCATTTTCTCTGTTTTGTTACTCAACAGTTGTGGATTTTTCAAAATTTCAAAGCCTGGGGTTTCTTTTTCCAATTGTATCTGTGAAAATATGAATTTTCATAAAAACGCAGTACACTGGGAGAACGAACAATTAGCTCGGTTCCCTGAAACAATTTGTGCAAACAGAAGAAAACGCTAGTTTCTTTTCTTTCGTCGAGGCGACAATTAAAAATGACAAAACGACCAGCGCGAGCATCGGAAGCGGCTAATTAACATGTTAATTGCGATTGGTCGGGGGCGCGCCGGGTTTAAATCGGTTTGTAAAGGAACGCGTGACTAAAGAAAGACGCGGGATGAGACCGGGAGTTCCGTGCGGCAGGTGATAAATAGCGAGAAACACGATAAGGCGCAACGAAAACAAGGGAGAAGGAAGCTTTGCAATTAAAATTCAGTAACTCGCTTACCGAAGTACACGTCTCTCGATTGTAGCGGCACCCATTTAATACGATAAAGCCAGGGCCGCTTTACACCGAGTACAAATCACCTCGCAATCAGAGCTTTCAATTGCTTCTACGCTGAACGATGAAGTGTTACGGTTACGAGGGCTACGAGGCGCTAGATTCAAATTAATAGTGTGTTTTGCGGCCCTCGTTAACGATCCCTCGTCCCGCTCGATCGTTAGTCATCTTTTTTAATTTAAAACATGTACTTCAGATTGCATTGTAAAATGTACACTGTAGAATATTATACGTTACTTTATTGTTTGTAATTTGAGATTTAACGCTGGCTCACAGTGTATAATAGTGTTATCTATAATAAAAATCATTAAATTTGAAGCTATCGACTGCATAAATGGCACGGTAAATTATTAACCACAGGGCCACATAATAGATGATCAATCCCTGAGTAGACCATTGGAGTAATGTAATTTCGTTTAATTTTAAATTAACAATTGTATCATTGTGTTCGTGTCGTGACTTAAATATCTAGCTGATTCTCTATTACATTGAAAGGAAATTAATTTTTGTTTAATTTAATTTATTCTGAGGTTTGAACCATTCATGAATTTGAAATGCGTACATATATGCAGAATGTTCCCAAAATCAGGACATAGGCCAATTTTGTTAAAAGCAAAGTTTTAAATAAAATTTCTGTACGTAGAAATTCTTCTCTTTGCAGATAAGAAGAGAAAAATCGTGGAAGAGATTACACGTTATCCCATAACGTGAGTTCGTGTTAGTTCAAAAAATCAGGTTTGTTCTGTTCGTTTGTATCACTTTTCGGAGGACGAACGTAAGTTACCCGATTGATCCAAGTTACTTTTATCGTGAGATAATCTTTTTTCCCGAGACACCCGGTTTTATTATCATTCACAACACTATTGTCCTGCTGTCTGTTTATCTTTCGGTAGACAAGCAGGCTTTTATTGCCCCGAAAACAATGCCATTATCGCCGGTAGCATGTAAATTTTTCTTGTATACACGAGACGTTACACGCGGTGGCTGGTTACTCTAGCGTTTCTCAAACAAACGTCCCTCCGGAGGAAAATCCCCGGGAAAGATTTCTCAAAGTTCCGCGAGAACACAACAGATAGAAACAATTATCAGTGTTATTTACTTTTATCGCCCGTTTATATCGGCCGGATGAAATATTGCAAGTTGGCGCACCGGGAGAAGTGTACGATATAATGATATTTTTCAAATAAATAAATTAATACCTGGGAGGGTAGCTGTTGTCCCGTTGGACAAAGATAAATCGTTCGTTTAATTGGATTCCCGTAACAATGCAGAGATGCAAGGAAGTGTAAGCGGTGAAATATTTAGCGTGAGCTGTACGACTAATTAATGAAACGGGATTACGGTATAATAAACTATGCCGGTGCAATTGTTTGGATTTAATGTACCAATCGTTGCATTTTCTTTCGAACTGTTGTAATGTACGTCCGTCATCGCGCTAACGATCGTTTCTTCATCGACGTGAATAATGTCTCTCAAACATTAATCAACGAAGAAGCTGAAATATCGCTGTGGGATCGGTTCTCCTCCTCTCGCGTGATTCTTTATTCGCTGTACAATGCTGGAGGCCATTTTTTTTAAATTTCTTGTCAGCTGGTGATTAAGACAGTCTTTTTATGCATTCGTGGGAAATTTAAAAGCATAAAGTTGCACGGGGTGCACGTAAAATATCCAAAAACTGTAGCTTTAATATTTAACGCACAAAGAAATTTTATATTATGATTCTGTTTGTTTTTAATTAATTAATTTTTTTAAATTTTGTATAAAGAGATAAGAATTTTTACTTTATTAAGGACAAGATAATTATTTTCTCAACTTTCTACTGTATGTTGGATTTAACGAACTTTTCATCAGACATGGAACTCCTCCACCATGTTTATCGAATATTCATAACGACACGAAAAGCTTTAGGCAAGAATGTTTGTCATTTTCAAGAACTTTATTCCCGCAAGCGAAATACGACCATAGAGCAAAACGATTTGCGGTTAGTTTCGGTAATACGAATCAAATTATATCTCGCTATCGAGCTTCTCATCCAAAAGTGTGGCAAGGCAAACAAAACGAGCCGGCCAGGCTCAGAGAGAAAAGAGAGAGAGAGAGAGAGAGAGAGAGAGAGAAGCACGGGGAAAAGTGACACTCGGTGCAAAACATTTTCAGACGCAAAGTCCCGCTCGTTAGCGACGCGCGAATTTTATTTGCATCCAATTAAAATGCAACTTCGCTAAATACTTCCAATACTTTTGCGATCGTCACCCGCTCGATAAACTTGGAAATGTTTTGCGGTTGTGGGACTGAACTTTAAGCGCGCGTTTATTCACCGAAAAACAAAAAAAGAAAGAAAAAACAATCGAATAAATACCGAGGCAGTGAGATTTTAAATCTAGAAGCTTTCTCTTCTAAACTCGGTTTTATTAATAATCATTTAAGGATCAATCTCATTTCACTCATAATTTCGTTCAATTTAGCCGATTTATATCACCGAATCATATTTTTTAACATTGGAACCGTGAAAGAAAATTCCAAACGTTCGTTCTATGTTGTTCGACTGAATTTTGTAATTTTGCCAAGTTGAAAACAAAAGAGAAATGATACGCTTGGTCCTCGATCGATTTACCGAGAGCACGAAACTCGAAACAAACATTTCAAACTGCGACAGGAGAATGAAAAGAGCTTCGATTTCATTTCAACGAGTCGTTCGATGATTTTCCAGGCACGCATCGTTGGAAGCAACCGCGAAACGTTGCCGGCCGAAGCTGTGGACAAGCGCGCGGAGGGCGTTGATCATCGGCAGCGACTTTGAACGCCGCTTTAATAACCAGTCAACCACGTGAAGTATTTCATTAGAGAGGCCCGGAGATCCTGGCCGGCATCGGAGGGGACAGGGACGAAGAAGGATCGGTGTGCTGGCGCGTCGCGTGATACGAATTCACAGAGTTTAGAGGAACCCGTAAGCTTCTCTTTGACGCTCGTCCCTTCTCCGACGAGAAGGGAAGTCCGACGTAGCGCAACTCCACGCCGCCGCCACCACCACAGACTACGGAAAGTTTAATAAGTGTCCATTGGCCGCGCGCGCGAAGCGTTTGTAATGCGTTCCGGTGTCACCGTGCCGTCCGACTGAGATTCGCCGAGATTCGATTTCAAGACGTAACAGGGCAGAGAGAGAGAGAGAGAGAAAAAGAGAGAGAGAGAGAGAGAGATGTGCGTCACCACCGAGTACAAAGGCTTCGCCTTGATCCGGCGGTGCATCAGTGAAGAAGCGAAGTCTCGTTCGCCGCGAGTTCGGATATCGAACATTCGCCAGTGACTGCGCAACGACGAAGATGTAGCCAGGCCACCGAAGCTGTTGCAGTTTCGTAGACTTTGATGTATTCCAAGTGTTTGGACCTCGAATCGAGTAGGTGTAGATTCTGGGACACGAAAATGACAATAACGTCGGTGTACGAGAAAGTGAGAGAGAGAAAGATAGATAGAACGTCGATGGAGTTAGGATGAACGGGACTCGAGCGATTAAACGAAGATCGCGCGGAATTCTGAAAAGTGTCGTCCAGATATTTCGACGAAAATCGAACGAGCGCGGGTCGATCAGATGTGGCTCGACGTCGGTGTGACAGTGACTTTTAACGAAATTTTGAGCGCGTCGCGGGTCGTAATGTTGGAGAGATCGGTCTGCGAATCCGTCGCGAGGGGCTGCCTCCTCGAAACAGTCTCGCGTATCCCGTCCCTTTCGTTCTTCGCCGCCTCGAAGTGGAATTTGTTTCCAATCCGAGTTTCGAGCCCGCGCGAACGCGACCGGGCTACCGGGAACACGCAGCTCGACTCGACGAAATAAAACGTGACTGGGGATCAGCAGCCGGGGATCAGACTTACCATTCGCGGGAATAGATCCCGGAAACGTTTCAGTCTTTCAGGAATGGTGAAATTCTGACGGCGAAAATGGAAATGCGATGCACGACGATGGAATAGCTTGACTGAATTCAGTCAGCGGCGCAAAGACCGAAGTAAAGACTGAAACGATACCTTCTGTCCACGGTTGAGATAGTAGCTGCCTGCTACAACCTGGAACTGCATTTCGTCTAATTCGACGGTGCCGTTGAAAGGCTTTTAGTAGAAAGACGGCACGCACCCGGTTGCGCGAAGCCGGTCGCTGCGCAAAGTGGAAAGTGCTGGAGCTGGAGAGACTATGATACCAGTTTGATAACGTGGGTCAGAGACTCGGTGCACGGTCGCGAGTTGCTACGTCCGTGTCTGGCCCGGCCAGCCGTGTTCACTCCCCTCCGCCCCTCCCCCACTCCCACCTCCTGGCGAGAGGTTTGGTTGGACGAGAATCGGAGAGGACTCGAAACAGGCAGCGAACGATCTAGACAGAGAGCGAAAGAGAGAAAGAGAGAGGGAGAGAGAGAGAGCACAGAGATTATTATAGTGGAGTTCGTGTGTGGTGCAGAGGCAAAAGAAGAGAGTCGACCGGGAAAGTAAGGGACAAAGAGGCAGCAGAAGGGGAATTCGTAGGTGGAAGAAGAGAAGAAGAGAACAACGGACTGCAACGTGAACGTGGAAGTTGAAGAAGAGCAGGGGGAGGTGGAGGTGGAGGAGGAGGAGGAGGAGGAGGAGGAGGAGGAGGAGGTGGAGGAAGAGGTGAGAGGACAAGCAGGGAAGTTTCCGTCTGTCCGAGGTGGATGGGGGTGAAAATGTTCGGAGTGTTGCTGGCATGTGTCTGGCTGGTTGCCGGCTCCCCGTTACATCCCTGGCCGCTAATACCGCACAAAGGTATGTGCTCGATCTACTAGTAATTTCTTACAGCTTCTTCTCTTTTTCCCCCCTTTTTTCTTTTTCTCTTTTTCTTTTTTTTCATCGAGAAAGTAAACCCGATGATTATGAATCTGAACCCGAGCGCACGATTTTCGTATTTTCGCGAGAGCGAAGGGATTATCAGAGAAACGTTTTACGAGCAATTTTTATCCTTGCGACACGGTGAAAGAACACTCGTGTTTTGTCGATACGAATGGCAAAATATCCCTGCTTGTTTATTATATAAATACCTTGCGGTGTAAAATGGCGGGAAATACGGGCGCGATAATTGCGACATTTTTTCGTCCGATTGCACGTTGCATGTGTATCGCGCAGTTAAAAATCATCGGTGTAACGTCGCAACGACAAAAACCACTTGTCTGTATCGAGCCTTACTCGTCGAAAGTAGAGAGAAGAAAGTTTCCCGTCGTTCCTCGCGTGTCGTTGTTTATCGTTCTGTGTACGTCTGTTCCCTTTTTTACATCTTGAACATACGCTCCCTTTTGTGATGCGGTTTAGTGGAGGCTTGACAGTTTGTTGCAACTTCCTCTTTTTTTCTTCTCCCCTCCTCCTCACTCCGGTGTACCGGTCTTTTTTCCATCGAAATTACAAGAGCGCCAACAGGGAGAGCTCTCTCTCTCTCTCTCTTTCTCTCACTCTCTTTCACCCTCTTGCCACCGCGTAACACTGTTGGCAGACTGTAGTTTTACGGCTGACGCGAACACTGTAATTTAAAATACTCCACGATAAAAGAGACGAACGATAACGGCTTAACAACGAGAGCAAAAAGTTATTCCATCTCGCAACGTTGATAATCCGATGTAGAAAAGTTGCCCGACGTTTCACTGGAAGTTCTTAACGCCGTGCTAAACGTTCTCGGGTTCACCGTCGACTAACGCTGATAGAGAACATACTCTCTGTTGAACCACTTTGTTGAAAAAGAAGGAAAAGAGAAAAACGGAAAGAAAAGAAACAGAAAAAAAGGAACTGTTCACCTTCTTTGTGCTTTTCTTTGAGTTAATTCAAACTTTTAGTCTCGTCAACTTTCTTCATTAAAAATACGTTCGTTAGATTACAAAAATTGTACGTTTAAGTGGGAAAGTTTAACTCTTTTTCGATGTGTATTCAGTGGCTTTAAGTACAACTGCGCTTGTCCTTTGTCAGACACGTTCGTTTAACGCGTGCTTAAACATTTTCGTTGATCTTCTTTCGTATTTATTCGCTGAAAGGGACATCGTTCGCGTCAATTATGAAAATTAATGTAAATATTTCTCCCGTGAAAACGTTCCAAGTAGAACGATTCTGTTTTAGTCGGACGGCTCTGCTTAACAGAAACGAAAACTGTTTAGCCAGTTTTCTTCACGTCTGTCCGTCCATGTGAATAACGTTGCCCGTGCCAATTGCAGAATTAATGCGAATTATCTTTCCTTCGGTATTCCTTCAAGTGGAAAAACACTGGCTCTCGTCAAACATTGACGTATCCAACGTAGACCCACGTTAAAATTCACATTGGAGGAATAATATTCGTTCTTAGATGATGAATTATTATTCGATCTCTTCTCTTCGGAGTGTAATAAAATTTCGTGAATGTCGATTCGAGCGATTCACCGCGAAGAAACATCGAATTGTGACGGAGAGAGATGATAGAACGGTTCCACCATGGTCGGAAACCGTGCCGAGGCATAAAAGGAAAGTAGCCAGGTTTTTTTTCCCTCCGGTATCTTCTTTGTATCGGTATCGTCGTTTCCCTTCTTTTGTGCGGTCGACTTTCTTCGAGCTTCGCGGATGGAAATGAAGACACGAACCGACGGTAAATCGAGCGACGCGCACACCGGAAAGGCACGCTCGATTTCGCAAACGCGCGGCTCCCGCTATTACGCGGCTTTGCTCGCGTAATCGCGCCTCCATTTCGAGAATTAGTCCATCAGGATTCAACGTCGCGTGAGATCAACCGATTCGTGTCAACACCGCTAGCGTTTCTTTCCTCTTCGCCGTTAAAAGGGGCAGAAAAAGGAGAAGGGAAACGGTGGAAAATAAAAAGAGAAGCGAAGGAATGTTTCCACTTCGATCGAAACGAGCCGAATCCCATCCATTATCCGCGAGAATGCCGCGCACGAACGTTTCGAACAGTAATTGGCGTGACGTCCCTCGAGTGTTCGACCCACGGTTCGAACGCTGATAGACGCAACTGGTCTCGCGGAGAGAATTCCGATTGAAGTTTTTCCATCTTGATGAAATTAATTCGTTAAAACGGCGCGAAAGTTGCTCGTTGTCTCTCTTTTTCTTTTTGCTCCCTCTTTTTCCTTTTCTTTTCTCTCCCTTTTTCTTTCTTTTATTTTTTTCCTTTTTCTCCTTTTTTAATCCAAAGATTCACCGAGACTCTCGGTATCGATTAACTCGGAGCTGGCGGCGTCAAACTTGGTCTCTTCGCCCTTCTTTGCCCGAGCGATGAACGAAGTAACAAAGTGGAAATTAAGAGGAATTTAAGAATTCGCAAGTTCGAACGGTTAATTTGCCAGGCGAGAGTTTTTAATCAACGCGAGCGCGTTCGCCGATGTCACGGATTTCATTTCGCGCGCTGTTCCCTCGCCGGGATTCCCACGAGGCGATGAGGGATTTCATCGGAGATAGACGACAGAGAACGCTCTCGTCACGTAGCTCTCGATAAGAGCGATCTTCGATCGACTCCTCGAGCGGTTCGCCGGCGAGGCGGTGCCGTTTCGAATCGGTGATCGAAATCGCGTGTGGCGAAGGCAAACGGGCCGGGGAACGATAAATATTTAACCAAGCTACTAGAGGATGGCCGTGTACGATATGCGCTCCGCGTAGGGTCGAAAGAAAAATTTAATATCGGCGCGGCGTTGTTGTTCACGGTACGTGCGGGCACGGTCGCATCGCGCGAAAAATGCCGGCGCAATTAGGCCAGTAAACGGAACAATTTCATTACTCCTAGCGAGCAATGCGTCCTTTACTCTCCTCTTCCTGCTTCCTCCTCCTCCTCGGGTGATACGTTGTTTCTAATTTCGACAAGTCCGTCTCAAAAGGGCAACTCATGTGGCTATGGAACATAGAAGACAAAGGGCTTGAAATTAAGCCTCGCTTCGCTACTTCGTCTATCGGATCCCGATTCTTCTCGAATTATGCATTCTTTCAACGTTGCAACGGTCGCTCAACTCTTTGAGCGCTTGCTAAAATTACTAAGAGTCCAAAAGTCCAGTCTATAAAAAGTCCAATGATTCAAGGGGCGTGTAAGCAGCAAATTTACAATGCATTTTTCTTTAGACTTGTTTCTTACGATGCGATGTAACTTATGAAAACGAATTATTTCAACACGAGAACTACCAGAAAAGTATCCGTAACTTTTCTAAGTTTACTTATGGTGTATTTTTATTAATTCGGACTTTTCACACGATTACGTATTCTTTCGTTTCTACATTTTAGTCATCGGTGGTTTTCTAATTTTGTCCGTATGACCGTACAGATTAAAGTCTCAAAGAGTTTTCCCATCGTTCAAAATTACGGTGTCTTTTATTACCGACGATTCCATAATTTTTCGTTTATTTAGAAACTGTCAAAAATCAGTCTAGAAACATAGGGATCGAATGTTTACTCTTTTTTCGGTGCACCCTTGGCGAACAAAGAAACAGAATAGTACGTGGTTTGAGCCTCTTGTATTCATTTTTGGCTGTTTAATATTCGGATAATGGAAAGCACAAGCTTGTTTGAGCTACATTATGGAATGGAAAATAATCAGGCCATAGTCGTGTGAATGGTTGAAAAGGCGAAGATGGTGGCATTAGGCAGACCGCCCCCCCCTTCCTCTCTCGAAAAAAAGGAAAAAGGAGAACAAATAGAACGTTGAACGCATAGAACAAACAATTCTTCGAGTGTAAGATAAAAAAAAAATGGAAACGAGGCAAATGCCTCTTTCGATCGAAACCTTTGTTAGCATCCCCTTAAATTCCCGTCGTTCATTTTCGTCAAATTCGCGAGGAGTCGTGTGTCGTATCGCGTTTCCCACGCTCCCACGTTTCCCTCTTTTCTTTTTACCAACCGTTTGTCATTATACGCCGAATCCACGAAGAGATCCTATTCCCCGGCGAATTAAGCGAAATCACGCGAAATTTCGCGATTGAAAGCGAAACACGTCACGCCGCGCGACAGAGTGGTGACTTTTATTTTGCCGAACGAGTGAAATCGGAGGCGTTGATTTCAAGAGGAAAGTTTCATCCTCCGCTCGAATCGACAGGCGACAAACGCGCGTCGGCTCGTAAATTTGATCGCGACGTTTAACGCAATTTCGCGTTTCGTTGTTTACCGAAAAACCGCGTCCATGATCGAAAGAACACGATTCACTCTCGCGAGCGAGAGATAAAAGCGTACAATTTCGTACGATTCCGCTTAATTTCTCCGATCGCTAGAGTCTATGCGATCGTCTCGAGCGATAAATTATTCCGGTTAACTATGCGCCGTTATACGTGTCTTCTCGTCGACGGGGAGTATCTACTTTGTATTACAAGCGAGACACGTTCTCGAGTGCAGGCCAAACGCGGTCGCGCCGCGACGATGAATAATACGCGGTGAAACTGTGCACCGTATAATTGCATATTTTTGCGGCGACTAATGCACTCGCGGCTCGCTGTCGTTCGTTACGCACGCTATTCGGCTACGGCGATGCGAATGTTTTATAAATTCGACTGATGACCGACGACATGGCCGAGACACGGACTGGATCGATATTCAGCTTCGTTCCACTTTCACGCTTTTTATACTTACAATATTCGGCTTCGCGACTCTCTTGTTGTTGATTTATTAAAAAGCAAATCGAAGCTTTTAGTCTATTTTTTTTTCTTTAAAAAAAAAAGCGAATGCTCCCAAAGAGAAACGTTCAACGTCACTTGAAAATGTTATCTTGTCTCTCGGTATTTTTATCATCTGTGACGTTTCACGAATTTGCTCGCGAACTTTTGACTTTATAAAAACTCATGTCATCGCTTAAAATACGCCACTTTTTTTTTTTTAATGCAATTGAAAGGAGTAAAACACGCGATTCATCGATGTCTGACTAATCACTGTCTAGTATCACTGGAACGGACTATGCAGCAGCAAGAAGAAACTCAATCCCTTTTTCTTTTCTTCCTTTCGCGATCTCTATGACTCTAATTCGTTAATTAACCCGTTTAATAGATAGAACTCCGAAGATTAAGAGATACATTTGGAAGCGATCCAACCAGCTACGTGACCAAAATCGGGAAAAGAGCTGTGCTCTCCGTCGTACGTTCTCGCACGCTTTCACAGAGATTGTCTTTCAAAAGCAGCTTTCGAAGAACAGCTGCGAAATGGTTAAAAGCAAGCTGCGTGCAGCTAAAGCTAAAGACAAAGAGCCAGAGCCCCGGGGCCGTGTCCCCGCACTTTGAAATCCGAGAACCGCCTAAAGATGCACCAACGCGTCCGGGTGGTTGGCTCGTCGTAATTCGTTGGAAAAAAATCAAGACGACTGCCGGAGGGTAGATTATACGAAGGTAACAGCGTTGCCACGTTGATGGCCCCACGGAGGGAAAGTTGCAATCGCGACGGCTAACAACATCGTGGAATATAAAATTGCATATTCATTAGAGATGGGATCGAGTATCTTACAAGTAGGTTTGAACCTTTTAAGAGACAGGATTTTACCGGACGAAACACTCTTCCCACGGAGGAACGTAGCTTCGCTACACGCGTATCAGAAATATTTGACTTTTAAATGTAACTGTCTTTCATCGCTGTGGCTCTTCTTCTATATTCAGCGGTGCGATTGGCAATACGTTTCGGTTTGTGTTGGAGACTTTTTTTTTCGACTAGAAGGTTTTCAAACGTCGCGATTGCGTCGCGTATGGTGAAATAGGAACGTGCATTTTCATTGTATCGATATGAATGCGTCTGACGTGCACGTGCGAGAACTGAAAAGAAAGAAATCTCGTTTCAGACATCGCGTTGCACGTGTACAATGGACCTCTCCTTTGAGTCTTCCAGTGAAACGGAGGGCAGTATCGTTCTGTAAGATTCTGATTTCCAACGTCCAACACGACATCGTTTAAAATATAAAATTTGTTTATACGTTCGTGTGTGAAAATGTGTCCGATTGTCGAAACATCGAGATGTTCATTCCAGTGTTCTAGAAACGGACTCTTCGCTTGTACGAAACGAACGGACTGCAAAGTGTGCTCGTTGAAACGCGGAACGAAACACGGATATCGAACTTGACTCGAATTGAACTTGATTTCGCCCCTAATATTCATAGTACCTCGGAATATCGAAACACGGATAGTACGTGACTGTCTTATCCGAGTGTGCGTTATCGAATTGTTTTCGCTCGAACAGGCAACAGAGGGTTGCAATGGACGCGTGCTGACTGATCGAACGTTGATAAGGGAAGCACGGGGTGGTCTTCGTTTGACCGATTGTGCACGGGTCAAACGTTGCGGAAAGTGGGAAACAAATTGAGAGAGCGGAACGAGGCTTCGATTAGATCTTCCAATGGCGATATAGCGCAGGAATTTATTCCAGCCGCGATGCACACGAGAGACGATTACCGAGGGGAATTGTTACTACGTTGACTCAACAAGACCGGCGGTGATTTAATTAGAATTTCATTTTTGCGCACAGCGATCTTTGGCCCTTAGGGGGTGCGGGAGGCTAAAACCATGGCCCGTTTCAAGAGACGTAGCTTTCACGGAAGCTGGTAGCACGAGTGGCACGGTGGTTAAATCTGGCTGCACACAAGCCGGGTAGTTAAAGGCCAGTCCTACAAATAAACGTTGAATTACTGTTCGCTATACTTCCTGCTACAGTCTTGAATAGAACTGTCCGCGTTACGAAGTGCCTTTAAAGACGGTAATACGACCATGCTGTACGGCTGTTCCTTGGCCAAGTACCATTCACCCTCGGATACAGCCAACGAATTCTTTTTACAATCTGTTTGATATTCGAGAAATTGCAAAACAATCCTCGTCGTCGGGGTGTATTCTGCGTGAACAGAAAGATGAGACATTAACATTGTCACAAGACAGAGTACCTCTAGACATTAACCATAAGCAGGATTGTCATAGTTTTTTAGTTCAATTTAAAATCCTGGCAACTAACAAGTGACTCGGTAATTTTGTAATCGCGTACCGATGAAATAGTAGTGCAGCGAAGCGCGACAAACAAACGAAATAACATTTCCAAAACATGGACACGTGCTCTTCAAAAGTTGAAAGTCCTAAGAAATGGCAGGGAAGCGTTTTCCATTCGTTTTGTCACTCATTCGTGTTTCCGACGTTCAGACATGGAAATTAGAGTTCACGGCGTTCGAGTAATCGCCGCACAGTCTTTTCGCGTTTTCGATGGGCTCTTATGCGCTTGCAGCTGCTACCACGCGATAAGAGGATTTCACAATATCGAGTTACGAGCGTGTGCAAAGTCGTTACATCGAGGTCAAGTGCCCTTGGAGGACTCTTTATTCCACACGAGCACTGCCAGGGGCAGCCACCTTTCAAGACGTTCATCCTCTCTCGTTCTCCCACCTTCCTTTATCTATCCTCGTCTGTCCTCCTTGTGATTCGATTCTTCGAAAAACCAAGGGCCCTCCAGTCGGTTCGACTGGTTCACGATAACGCTGGCCCCTTTGTTTCTTCCTGATCCGTGCCTCGAGTACGAAATTTAACAACACGTTCGCCAACAACCAGTGCTTCGATATGCTATTTATCATAATTGACCATTGTACCACTGTTCAACAGCATAGCTGTTTGAATTATTGAAATTCTGCCATTGCGTTTTATGCCCGATGTTGTTGTACATTGTAACGTTCCTCAGACTTTTCATTCACGCTCTCGCTCGAAAATTCGAGGATACTCTTCACTTTTAATACTCAACATTTATCGTAGATGATCAAATTTTCAAACTGCTTATTAACACAGATTCTTTACTTGATTTTTCTAAACCTAAGTCAAATGTAGTATTCATTCTAGGACTTTTGTGCAAGAGCGTAAGTCTTTCGAAACCTTTGTAATTTGAGCGTAAACTTTCGAATGTACAATCTCCAGATCGTCGTCTTTTAAAAAAAAATTAGAAGAGAAATCGAACTTTTGACCCTTCTAAATGCGAATATCCACTTGATAATTCACAGTTAGAGAGATTAATAAGTTTCTTGTCGAACGATGCTCGAGATCCTCTCCTTCGCGAGCGTCGATACTTCAAATTGAATAGTTTTTTTTTTCTTTGCACTTTCGAGGAGGGATATAAGATCTCCGAGAGATAAATTATTTATCGGCGCGGATAACCAGCATGCAAAACGAAGGGCGGGCACAGAAGTCTGTAAAAAAGAGGGCGAAAACCGTCGCGAGAGAAAACAGGCCTCTCATTTTAGGCGGGATCGGAAAGCTCGTTTCGAAGAAGCTTTCAAGAGGATCTTAACGAGGTTCGAATGGAAGTCTTCCGTCTTCGTCTTCGTCTTCGTCTTGGAGTAGTTGCTTGAATATTCGCGATCGTAACTGGAATCTAACCGAATCGTCGGACGAGTCTGTCTCTTCGGGAATTTCGTATGCGTAAACTGTCAGGTGCAAACGATGTCTCTTGACTGAGAAATAATTACTACATCGATGGAAGAACTATGGACAAACTATCGTGAATTTCGTGACTGTAAGATGAGAGCAGCGAGAGGAAATGCGAATTTAACTGTAACACTGAATTTAAATTCACCGCATTTCTGGAAATGCTTTCTACTTTCTATGAAAAGCAGATGCGAAGAAAAATTGTTTTAAAATTATTACGTTTAAATTGGAGGGAGCTAAATAAACGTAAAAATAAACGTTAAAAACGATTTCGAAATTAAAATAAGTTAATTGAGAGTTCAGAATTATCTTAAGGTTAATCAAGATTTTCTTAAAATTATTTCGTAGAGAAGCAAGATTAATCTTAAAACGTCATACTTGACGGCTCGTCTGAGTTTTTCTCCTTTACGCTACCAAAGAGTTGACAGAAATCATGAATAATATTTCACTGTTTGAATACGAAAAATGAAAAGAAAAAAAGCAAGAGGAACAGAGAAAAGAAAAGAAAAGGAAAGAAAAGAAAAGAAAAAAAGACTGGAATCGAATGCAAACGCGCTAGAAAGGAGATTTCATTCCCACGATGGTTGGATATCACGTCTGGGAAGGTTGCTGTCTGATGACGGTGCATTTTGTTTCAAGTCCTTCGGCGGTCTCATTTCTCTCCATCGTACGTGTAGGCACTTTTTTACGTTTATTACACCCGCGACACCACCCGCACTACCTTTTTCCCACCGAGACCCGGTTGTTGCATACAAAGAGAGAGAGAGAGAGAGAGAAAGAGAGAGAGAGAGAGAGAGGAGGAAGACTTCCCGCGCCACTTGATGAATTGCTGCGTACGCGAGGAACAACACCCAAGATTAATAACGTCCTTGCGCTTGAAAAACCGGATAATTGAAACAATGTAGTACCAGTTGCGTCCGTACGTTGGTACAACGGCTACGTCTGTTGGATAGACCTAGAGGACTCTATTGGACTCTCTATTCTCAAATTACTATCTCCAAGAAAATGATTTATTGCCACGGTCGATCTCTTCGCCTACGGCTCTCTAATTAAACTAGTTAGAGTAATATCTTGGCAGAGGGTGCGAAACGCCGATAGCGTATGAGGAAGCAGCCTATTAGAGACAAGGGGGTTGGCGGCAGTTTCTTAATTCGTTAGGAAGTTTCGCCAACGTATTAACGGCGTTGGATTCGATTAACGGATGCCCGGTAGATGCACGCCGGGGCTATGAGCGTGATTTAATTTAATCAGCACCTAGACATGGAGAAGGAGCTGGATGGTCGTTGGTCTGAGACCTGGGTTTGCCCTCGGCGAAGCAGCGAAGACGTCACGAAACCCTTTAGGGTTGAAACGCCAAGGGGCGTGATGGAGAAACACGGCTGTTAGATCTATCAGCGATAGTTAGCTTTAATCCCAACTTGCCGCGTCCACGTGATTTTGTTTCTGTTACTTTACTGCTTCTTATATCTTCTATCGGTATTTTTTTTTTTTTTTGGGGGGGGTTTTCCGTCTGTCTCGTGTTTTTGTTCATAGCTGGAAGGACTTACAATTTTCCAAGATTGATGGAAAATTCGGTGTTCTTGTTGTTTTTTTGAGTTTCAGACTTTCTAGAATTAACTAGAATGTAAAGTTTCTTCTACTTCGATAATAATTCATGCTAATTTTACATTTCAGTTTTGTTTGTAGCAAGAACTTCTAATTTTTTATAGTTAATTATTAGTAACAAGAAGTCAAAGTTTCTTGCGCTTAGATAGTAATTGACATGTGATAAACTCACCGTATGTGAGTAGTATATATATATATATGAGCATTGTTTAATTCGAATGACACTTACATCGTCTCGCTTCACTATGCTGAAAAGAGCAATTATACGTGAAATATATATTTTAGCAATCGTACAATCCATTCATATTGAAATTGCAAGCAAATACGACGAACCACTCGCGTCAACAGTTAATAATAATTGAGAAAACTTTCGATCCCGGGGCAAGCTCGTTACGATATCTATCGTTAAGCAGAAGAACCTCGTGCGCGCTACTTGTTTTCGCTTTAAGCCTCTTACAAGCAGGATCCCAGGATGTATTTAATGCGGATTATCTTTGTTCCCGTGTTTCTAAGATATGTTTGCCGCGGCAACAGCCGCGTAATTTGCTTTTTCACCGGGAGCAAGTCTTTTAACGCAGTGCGCCGAGATTATCCTGCAGGCGAGAAGGCTTTCTTCGCAAGCTCTTGCTTGCTTGGAATTTAATTAATGCCGCCTTTATCTATCGCGGCACGAAATAAAGAAGTGGTTTTGACGATGATTCTTCAAAGAGAAAGAGAGAGAAGAGAGACGCGCGCGACCACTGTGTCAAAGTCTCGAGAGTCTTGATTCGAAATAAAGAGGAAGAGATTGGTTAAGGTGCAAAGTGTAAAAGTCTGTGGACTCGAGCGGAAATCGTGAGATCAATACTAGAATTTGTTGCCAATGGTTGCGTTTGATATTGGAGGGATCTTCTTTCTCTTGCCTGATATTTTATTCTCTTCAGTCTCTCTTAGACGTAGAGTTTGCACGTTGTTGCGTACGTTCTAGCAACGTTCAATGAGATAAAGAAACATTGGAAATTGACGCGATCAATCTCGTAAATTCACCGATGAAAACCATTATTTTATCGTTAGAAATATTTGACTATATTCTCAATATACCCAATTTGAGAAGTTGTTCAGATCGTCTCCTCTTTAAAACGTATCTCTTCGAAATTTCCAAGGATTAACGGTAAAGTTATGAAACCTTTCTCGTCGGATGTTAAATCAAAACATGCCGTAAATTCAGCGAAGCGTCTCGTAACCGGTAAGAATTTGTTTTAAACGGACCGTTCAGCTTGCTTTCTGCGTTCCTATCTCTATCCATCCCCCGCGCCATTATTAAATGTCAAAGTAATTTCGCAAAGTGATGCAAGTGATGATCCGCTCGGAGCCCAACTCCAAGGGAAAAAATTGTTCGGGCCTTTGTGAGAATGACTTCAGTTTACCGTGAGCTGAATGGAACGGTAAAAGCTTGGTTGGAGCTTCCTCGACTCGAACGCAAAAGAGATTGCGGATTATCATGACAGATCTTGATGCTCTCGGTTGGGATCGCAGCTCCTACAGCTAACTCCTTTAGATGCTCCGGAGATCCGGCTCCACCGGTGTTTTGCATAAAATACTGAGGGGAAACGCTGGTAGAAAAATGGCGGAAGCGCCGATAAGCCGGGTACTAGTTAAGTACACTGGCTAGAGATGTTGGGTAATGAGCCGTTCGATCAAAATTATTAAATAATTGGAAGATACATCATCTCCCCTGTCTACGGGAGGATTACTCGCTTACCAGTGTCGTTTATCAATGTTCGCGCGGCGTTTCTACAATATTTTCTGTAAAACGTGATCGTTTAATCCTTTCCAGTCCTCCCTCCCTCTCCCCCCCTTTTTTTTTGCTTTTTGATGGAACAGTTCAATCTTGTAGTTTCATTCCCTTTCGTTTTAGAGCGGAGAATTTTGATTGAACGATTGCCTCTTGTAGCACTTTATCTTAAATATGTGGAAGCGAATTGAAAAATTAGAAAATTTCGGAACAAAAAGTGAAACAACTTGGAATAAAATGATATATAGCTGTCGATTCCTGATTATATAGCTTACAGGTAGCAACATGTCATTCGAAAAATCAATACAATATCTTTGTATTCAAAGAATAACAGTTGCATACGAAGTTGTCTTTTCGAAGTATTTGAAATATATTGTCACATTTATAAAGTGCCTCCTTCATGCGAAACGTTGCGAGTAGATGATAACCGTGACTGGTCAGACCGAGTTGAGAGAGACCAAGGTACGAGAGAACTCTGACTGAATTTTTAGATCGCGCGACCGATTCTATCGTCCGACAATGGGATTTAATTATCTTCTTTTTGTCTGAATTACTACATCGAGCGTGGGACGTTTCCTCGAAAACAGCGTCCTCGATCGAACGGAACACCGGCCAATTACAATCACCGGGTGAATGGCGTCGCGTTAAAAATCCGATGGAAAAGGCGGTCGTCACTTTTTCACGGGGACGATCCGATTTAATCGACGCGATGGATGACGAAGGGCTCGGCAATCCGGTGAGAATTCGCAATTACGTTTTTCTAATTCCTCGCAACGTGGTGACATAGACCGGTCGTGGCCGTTCCGTTTTTATCGCATGAACGGGCCCGCTTATTTATCGATAGCTCGTAAAAGAGCGGCCGGCAAACGGCTCATAAACGAGCCTCCAATAAAACTGGCTTGTTCTCTCTCTCTCTCTCTCTTTCTTTCTTTCACACTCTGTATTTGTTCTCTCTCTCTTTCTCTCTCGCTCCTCTCGCTCTTTCACCAACGCTTTTCCAACCTGGCACCCCTCGAAGCGGATCGTTAGCCGGAAATTTCGAGGTCCCTCACTCGTAAATTTCGGCCATGAATTTTTACGACATGCCGAATACCCGTCACGTTCGATCGCCGATCCGTGAGAAGAGACAGACTGTTCCCCCTTTGCAAAATGCCGTTTTTAATTGCCCGGCACAATTGTAATTCAATGGCCACCGGGCAGAGATCATGGCAGAATTTTTGTCCATGTTTTTCGCTCGACAGCGAGCGTTGAAATTTGCTGTTTTCCGCGTGTTCGATGCAGCGACGCGAGTCTACGATCGATCAGTCATTATCACGTCTTGACTCTTTGCTCAAGTGTACAAATTACGAGCGTTACGAACTTTATTCCACCTGTTAAATATTGTATTACGTTAGATTGAATAACAAGTTTGTTCGCATCTTTTCGGCGAACAGATATCTGTGCTGTTTTATGTTTATTCTGTCTCTCTCTTTAAATATTTGCCTCTTCTTAAAAACTTCCGACACGGATATTTTTCACTTCTTTAAACAAGTTTTATTCCTTGAAATGTTTGTGGAAGTTATTGCTCAAGACGAGCGAAGTTGAATTATCGCGCAACAATCTGCAACGTAATTTGCGTTTCAAAATTTTCAATCTGAAAAATCGAAGCTACGGTCAGAATGAGGAGAAACTCTATTAAAATACAGCTTTCTCCTGTCCGCGAGCATGGCAAGACGCTATAAGGTGAGAAATTAATTAACGAGCGACGTATCGAAATTAGAAATCTGACAATCTTGTTATACCGTTGGTCGAGCTCAACCGCTGCAAAGTCACCGACCGTAGTAATTTAGCGGGACAATTAAATACACCGGACGCCATCGAATGCTAATTAAAATTTGTACGTTGTTATCGGTTTGTCGCGTGGTTGATCGTTAACCAAGGGCGGCGCAGGAAAGCGTACGTTTGATGGGCCGCAGGAATTGAACGCGCTCCCTTGCAAATTCATTGGCCGCTTTATTTTATTACGCGGCATGCCGGTGTTCGGAAAATTGCCGCAAGATTGATGGTGTCCCGTATTCCTGTCAAACGCAAAATTCGCCAAATCCAGTTACTCCGTTCTCTTGTCATAAATATATATTAACCTGATTTTACCATGCATCATTTTTCACTTATCGATAAGCCGCGCAAACCAGCCAGTCCACTGACAGTCACCGACAAATTGAATAAAATTAGCGTCTCGATCATTTTTCATTTCACGCAAAAAGAACGAGTATGGTTTCTTCATTTCGTTCGATTATGGAGTATGACAGATAGCGATTGCCTCACGTAGAAAAAGAAATTTTCCCTCGCGTTCCCTCTTTCATCGCCAATGAGCTGGTTCAATGATGGATCAGTTGCAAAAGAATTCCCTCCGTCGTTGATAAAAGTGGTGTTATAATGTCCGGAGATCGCGAAAGAAATCCTTCCGGACGTTAATAGTTTAAATCTGATCCAATCTGAGAAGCAATGACAGAAAGAGTGCAAGTAGAATAGGTTGATCATATCGATCAGTCGTCGTACATACACGATTGAAATCACTTTTGAAAAATACATTCTTCACGAACCTAATCTGTTTCGATCGAAACTCTTGTCATCATCTTCAAAGTTAACGTTTCTCAATTATTAATTCTTTACTTTGGAATTCACTTTTCCTTTTTCTTTTACGGTGAGCAATCGCACAGAAATAAATGATCCATTTTTCGTTGGATATTGATCGCTATTGAAAGCAGAGTTGGATATTGATCACTCTGCCTATCGAGAGACTCAATTTGGCAGTGTTCAAATACGTATGAACGGCGATGTGTATCGCGGAAACGTGTCTACAATGTGGCTCTCTCTCCGAGCCGGGTTTAATCCAGCTTTGCGTGAAGAAAAAGTGGCTGGAAATGCGTTAGCGTTCCTGCTATCGGTATTTACCTCCGTATCCAATTCGAGTCTGCTAATTCGACTCGGAAGCCGGATACTCCCACGCTTTGAAATGAATCTAATCTAACCAACTTCGCCCCCTCCCTTCCCCTCCTTTGTTGTACTGCTTCTCGGAACGAGCGATCGTTTTTTGTTCCGCTCGAGCGGGGGCTGGTAGCGCGCGGACCATCCCCCGGATTTTCAAACGTCGTAGTCAGAGTGGGAAAACTTTACGGAAATGGAAAAAGTCTTGGGGAGGAAAGATTCCTCCTCGTCCTTCGTCGGTCACCCGGCGGTCGGAGGATACGGAGGAGGTTATTCTTGCTTCTCTCCGGACGGACGGGCCGGCGAAAAGTCGATATGCCGCTGCGGCGAATTTTCAACGTCGGGCTGACTCTCTCGCATCCGAGAGGGTTAGACGCGATTCACGCTGGTTTACGTTTCGCGCACAGATCGAACTCTTTTTTTTTTATTTTTATCAACGGCTGTTCTTGAAATTATATTCCTAGAGAATTCTCCGAGCTATCCAGCCACGGACTAATGTCATTCAATTTACCCTCGCGAGAGAGATAAATGGAGAAATTATTTTACGCTAAATATCGGGACGCTTTGAATCTTTTGCGAGTGTGTTGCGTTCTGTTGCAGGGGAAATATTTTCGAAAATTCCATTAGCCCCGGGTCGTCGACGTGTCAGTGTCGGTAAAGTTTGGAACAAAATTAGTAATTGCGTGTGGATGTTATAGAATAATTAATTAATTATCTGTTGTATCGATAAACTGCAATTATTTGGCGTGATGGTATTCAACCTTCTATGAGCCAGAATTTCGTTTACTCGCCGGAGAAGACGATTATTGGTTAATTGTGACTATTGTTACTCGATTTAAAAGTCGGATGTTAAAAATTGTTACATGCAATTCATTTTCCAATCGGTGACATACAATGGCGAAGCAACAGGCGTAGAAAATAAAATTTAGATCAAATCTAGGTACACAGATAGGTAGATTACAAGAATATTACAAACAGAAAAATAAAACATTATCATTGAATATTACAAAATATTTTTTACAAGTGTAGAAAACTTATTACATGCCAGTGCATATGGTTCTTGGAAAAAATATTGAAATATGATCAAAAGAAAGAAATTACGATTGAACCATTTCCGTGAATTTAGACATATTAGTAAAATATGCGGTCGCAGAGTGTAGAGCAGGCTATTCCAGATTTATTTAATTTAGCAACCACGCAAGACAAAGTACTGTCCTTTACAAATAGGAACATAAGCTGAATAACGTGAGCTCTGGATACATATTTGGACAAGAATTAGGTAGAGACCCAGATCCGACACTTTTTAGCCAGGGGCAAGTACCGCTCGAGTGTGCGTAGCAAAAATCCGAGATTAACAACGGATTATATTTTCCTTTACGTAGATATTTCTTGAGATTTCCAGATAATACATCGTGCAACGTAAAACAAACTTCGAGCGAGCAATCAAATGTATAATTATAATCGTAAGTTATATCGTATTTATTTTTCCTCGCAAAGTCGAAAGTAGACAGATAGAGAATAAATTCAAGAGTCGAAGTCAGATTGTTGAAACGTACGGGATAAATTCAGGAGCTGAAGCTCCGACTGGCTGCGCGAATGTGTAAAAATATACGAAACGGACTTTTTTATCGTAACATTGTAACGCAGATGAGATAATTTTCTATCCCGTTTCTCTAGTAATGTTCACAGAAATGTGAAATCTCTGTCTAAGTAGAAATTTCAAATTTTACCTTATATCTTCCTACGTATATCTTCCAAAAAAAGTCGAAAGAGTACGGGACCTGCACGAGAGTTGAAGTTGGACGTTTTGTTAAATGATTTTATTTATTTTTCCCTATTCAGTGTCGGTACACCGTTGCTGAAAAAGGAAAAAAATAGAAGTTTTCGCTCTTCAATATTTCCAAGAGGTAAATGCGTGACCAACGAACGGTGGAAGAACAGGCAGAGAAAGGAAGCCCGATGGAGAGAACGATTATGGCATAACGCAGTCGTTATCTCGCGTTTTTTCCCCATCGTTAAGGGCTCTCCGTTTCCCTACAGCTTTCCTGCATGCCTGTGCATTATCGTCCCTTTCAATCCTCGTTCGTAACTAATCGAGAAGTACGGATAAAGGGATGAAACGACGGTAGAATAGTAAGGGCGAGAAGGATTAGAGTATCGGGGTGGAAACGGCTAAAGGGACGCGGGAAACGCCGGTCGCCGGGATTATTGAAACTTTCAGGGAACAGCGTGAAGGATCTCGCCAAGCGTGAATTAGTAACGATCTCTTGCCAATTTCGAATAAATTCGCAAGAACAGCGCAATGAAAACACGTAAGAAAGAGAGGAAGCAGAAGCAGAGTTGAGAGAGAAAGAAGGGAAAGAGAAGTTGAAGACAGGCTCGCGGAGAAAATTAGCAAGTTGGCGAGAGGTGTGACGATGGCGTGACAAAGAATGTCCCGAAGAAGAAGAAGAAGAAGAAGAAAGGGAAAATTAGAGACCAGTGAAAAGGGATGTGAAAAATACGGGGAGAAAATGTACTGACAATGAGAAAGAGAGAACGAGTGCGTGGCGGAGAGAGACGAGTGGAAAAGTAAGGAAAAGAGACGGAGAGAAGCGCGAACTGGCTGTGGCGTGGCGTGGCGCACAGTAGGGGGATAATAGATGAGGAGAATAGGAGAAAATCGGCGCGTCCTGCAAACATCGACGCGGAAAACAGCGCAACGAGATGGTTTGGACCGTGTTGTAATTGCAGCGAGAAAGTGTCCCCCGCCGAATCGGGGACACGGTACGTGACACACGAGAAATTGGATAATGCGAATTGGCGGTAACAACCGACTTCCATGGGGGTGGAGTAACAGTCGGAGAGTGTAGGAGCAGGAGGGTTGGGCGGTACCCCCGAATAAAATTGCGGACAACGATGTGTACGTGTCGTGGATGAGGGGGATGGGGGTGGGGTTGGGAGCCGGGAATGGGACGTGAAACGACGAAAATGGCAGGCCGATTGCGTTGTAACGACTACAGGAAAAATGCTGCTGTTAATGTATATCATTGCTGACGCGGCGAGGTATTATTTTTCGAAATATTTCGCCCTCTCTCGCCTGCGACACTGCCGATCGTACATTTTGCAAGCGACACCCTCCGTCACGGGCAAGTGCACCGGGAAAATTGATAATTCATCTTCTTTCGGTTGAAACATTGTACCTACTTCCATCCGCTTTTTTTCTCTCGTTTTTTTTTTTTTTTAATTCATTGCTTCTTGTTGGAGTGAATATTTCACGTGTGTAGGATATTTCGAAAAAAGAGTACAAGACTTATGGACTTGTCGTGTTCATTGACAGGAGTAGATTTTTTGGAGGTGAAATTTTTCATTTTTGTGTATTTGCAGGAAATTTGTAGCTGAAAATGTAGTCAGCAACTTGTACCAAATTCTAACAAATTGACATCCGTATCACGAGATTGAATTTGTTTCGATCGGTTAAAAATCGCTGGACGGAGATCTAAACGCAGATTTTCTTGCGGCGTTGCGAAATTCTTCCAGCAATTTGTTACCGTTCTTCCGAAGAAAAAGCACCGAAGCGATAATCTCGGCAAGTTTCTCAGTTGTCGAAGAAACATTTGCCTGAGAAACTGTTGTGCCTGTGTGCACAGATTATTGCGAGTCATTCTCTCTTTTGCGCGGGCGGACGCGGCTTCGTGCGAGCCGGGTAATTATGAAAAGTTACCGCTCTTTGATCTGAGTGAATCCGTATATTTTATTGACAAACTCCCCGGTACCAACTTTTCCATTAAGAGACACCGAGAATTTTCCTATAGGCAAGCAAGTCTGCCGAGTTGTTGTCGATGTTGGCTCAAAAGGAAGATACTCTTAAAAAAATTGCGCTGGGTAATGAAGATCCTCTTTGGTTGAAGATAGATTAAACAAGAGACAGAGAGAGAGAGAGAGAGAGAGAGATTCTATATCTTTTGCGGTAATTTAGGGAGCTGCTTAGAGGAAAAAATAGCACGTTTATTTATTGACGGAAAAATATAATGGCTACGAAAAATACTTGTATTTATTATGGTACATAGTCACAAAAGTCCACTCTACAGATGTTGAAGAAGTCACGATATTTCAGAAGAATAAGATAAAAAATCTAATATATATTCACCGTGAGCAAACATGTTATTATCATTTTTATAATTATAATCTGTAGAATATGTTGCAACATTATTTATATATTCTTTCAAACAAATGTGAAAAACATTGTCGATAGTTTGGGAATTGTAACTAAATTAATCAAGATCCGCAAAGTGTTCAAAACGTTTCTTTCAAATATTTCAAATTTCTCACATACATACGTAGAATTCTGTAGCTCAATCAAGTCCACCTATATTCCATAATTTAGTATAGTTTTTCATAAAAATTTGACGAAACCAAGATACAGGATTTGATAAAACAAAGCGTTCGTCACTTGTGTCTTCTAACGAAGTTAGAACGTGCAAATATTTTTTTGCGTCAGCTTATTTGCAATTCCAGGAATGGATATCCATCCTTGCTTAGAATATACGGATTGCGTGCTTGTAATTCCTTCGAGTGGAAACGTATTTGAAAGGCTATCGTCGAGCTAAAACGCGATATTAACCGGCGATATTTATTTAACATTTCCTGCATCGATATTTCAACCCGGACCTATGGACGATTTGGAACTTTGATTAAACTTTAATTGCCTCGCATCACCGAAAGCGAACCGCGTTGAAAATGACATTTTCATCGTATCACTTTTATTCGCCTGTGATAAATAGCGGTTTTATGGCCTCTTTCCCACTACGTTTATCGTGCTCGTTTCATTTAACGTTACGTAAAAACGCTTTCGTACGTTTCGCCAGCCTCTGAAATATTCGATGGAGCGCTCGGAAAACCGCATCCGGCAGCGGCGATGCGATTCACGAAAATGAATCTGCCGCCTCTTTGCCAAACTTTGCTATAGCCGCGCAACTCTATTTAATTCGTAAGTAAATTTAGCGCGTTCAGTTTGAAAAACGTGGGGAGGCCGGGTGGCGCCGATCGCCGACCGAGGTTTCGATAATTGAATCGCGCTCATCAGCGGCCGTTTAAAGGGAATCGAAAACAAGCGGAACTTTTAATTACGTAGTTAAAATTTTACACCGACACGCCGGTAACGAGTGCTGTGTGTAGCGCATGTGAAAAAAAGAGAAAGAAAAAAAAACAGAAAAAGCAGAAAAAAAACCTGGAACCAACTCAGAGGCCGAAACGTGGATGTTCGTTTTCATGTAGCAGGCATACTTCCAATGTACACACCGAGCTAACTCCGCTGTGGCTGACCTTTAACGAGTTATTCTACTGCGCGCGATTCAAGTCGCGTTTCATCGCGGACTGCTCGGCTCACCGTGCAATCCGACGGTCGAAATTATAAAATCGAGACAGTCAATTTGTCGATACCTCGATTGCTTCCAGTACGAATTTATCGGGTTGGGGGGGGGGGGGAAGGGAAGGGAGGACAGATGCTTTCGATCGTGTCTTGTAAAAGTCGAGTTTCGTTGCATTCGCAATTTGTCAATTTTCCTCCCTCCTTTTGTGATATGTAAGCGTTTTTAACGAGACGTTTCATAACGAGATTCGTGTTTCTTTGATACAATGGTTGTGGAAAGAACGAGTGAGAAGGCAGCTGTGTACTGTTGTAATTTTAGCGAAACCAACGAAAAAACGATTGAGAGTAGAGTACTAATAAAGTTACGAAACGATGATCTGTTGCGAAACCTTATTACTTATTACTTCGGAGCTAACTTCTCCTCGTACCGACGAGTCTAAATTTTTTTTAATGAATTTCTTCTTGCTGGAAGCCCTTCTTCCTTTCATCTCGTTGCACAACGAGACGTTTCATAACGAGATTCGCGTTTCTTTGACATCGTGTGAAGAAGAAGCAAAAAAAAAAAAAAAAGTAAGAAAGAAAGAAAAGAAGAAAGAAAACAAGTCGTCTCTATCAAATTTACAAGCAGCAGAAATTGAATTCGTACACGTGTCTTAAGTCGGGAGTGGCGAGCGTTAATAAATAAATGGCAAGAAAGTAGATCGCGGGAAGTCGTCGGCAAAGTGTTTCGTGAAACGCTCGACTGCATATCTCGGCCAAGAATTTGTTGCGTACTTTAATGCGTCGTAAACTAAGAGATACGCGTATAAAAGAGGGAGAGTGAGAGAGTTAACCGCGCTGGTAAATGAAATACAGCGCACGCAACGCTGAGAAGGGTGCCGGGTTAGCTCGGACTCGTCTTAATTGTTTTAGCAAACTCTGTCGAGAAACTGACATGGAAATAACGGGATAGAAAATACGCGTTAACATGCAAAACTCCAATGAAAAAGAAACGAGAAGGTAATTTGTATCAAAAACTGAGTCACCGTCAAACGTAATAGTCAACTAGCAACGATACATGTCGATATTCTTGCTCGGGAGAATTTGAACAATAATTCACTAATTCTCTCAAAGCACGCACGAAACGTAATGGAACTGTCTGTAATATGAATAATGAACGAACGATAGAACCGATCGAGAGGCTCGCGAATCTCGCGAGAATTTCACCCAAGATACAATGCCTCTGACTCACTTTCAACAGTTGACGAATATAAAATTTATAAAAGGAACTGTCCGCGTTAGAAGAAACCGCGATAAAAGTGGCTCAACGTCTTTCATAAAATAGAAATTAATTGCTGGAACCTATGAACGACCAACGTAGCACTTTATTCGCCATTATCTTCAGTTAATATATGAATTAAATATTAATTTAAACGCTACTGTAACGACATTTTACTTCTTTATATTGATACCTTTATATTTATACCTTTTCATCGTTGCATTTACAATTAATATCTTCTCATAATTTAATACTATACGCCTTTCTCTGACTTGTACAAAGAAATTGCAGATTCTATAAAATTTAAAAAGATTGCCATTTATGATATTGCGATAAATTATTGTGTCTGTTTCTTAACGAGCCAGATACTGTACAACGTGCAGGAATTTCATTCTCGCGCGTGTGTTCTTCACGTTCATTCGTCGTATTCAATTTGCCATCACTTTTCTCTCGAGATTTCGCGTATTGTTCGTGAGAAACGTGGAGGAAAAGTCGAAAATCGTAGCATAGCTTTCGAAATGAATGGTGGGGGATGAAAGGAAACGCAGTCAGCAAGGCTGTAAATCCGCCTTGCACGGGGATTACAAGATGCTGAATGGACTAGTTTCCATGGTTATTTAATTCATCACTGGACCCGCTTTTGTAAGCAATTTTTTCCTACCGCGACTTCATTTTTCTTGAAAGAAAATACCAGGGAAACTGGTACTCGGAATGTTGGCCAAGTTGGACCGCTGTTCCTTTAATTATCTGACAATTCGCTCTTCATTCACGGCCAATTGTACGTTCCTTTGACTTTTGTAGTATTATAATTTTATAATAAATACGTTGTATTTATATTTGAGGAGTATAAAAATTCCACATAATTCTGCATGTGCACTCCCGTAGATGAATCTTTTGAGAAACGTCAATTTATTTTATTATTACCAAATATTCGAATATTCCACAATATTATCCAAATGCTTGAATAAGTGTGACATTCATTTCGAATTACATAGATCTAAAATGCTACTGTAATAACTATAAAATCTTATAATCCCGTCATTCACGCTTCTAACATCCAATAAAATATTATTAAACAATTCATTAACATTCTTCCCATATGTTTTCTACAAAACGTTACTTCTGTGTTTGATATATTTTCGCAAGACCGTGTTCTCTCGAGGTCATCGGAGAATCACTGGATGAACCCGGTTCGAGTAAGTTTGACGTATCGTAGATAAAAATTGAAGGATATAAACGGAACGATGCTCGCGATCGAATTCTATGAATCTCGCTTGGATAATACTTTTCAAAGAAACGATTTACTCCGGGTCCCGGATTCGGGCTATTTCCTTTACAAATAAATGATCAGTCTATACCATGTAGCTTGTTTCAACTCTGTGTCGGTTCGAACCTCCGTTAAATATTTTATCGGTCTCCGAAGTTCCAGCCGCGTCGTTGGTTCGCGCGCGTCGAGTGCTCGTTCGCGTCTGCTCGTTCCAACGGCAAGAAAAAAGGGAAGAGCGTGGGAGAGGGAGGAGTGTGGGGCAAGAGAGAACAAGCTCGAATGCTTTTTATCCATTTAGCACGGTGTTAATCCAAAATCCATGAAACATGATGGTAGATCAAGATTCCATTTCCCTTCGACTCCCCTTTTAGCCATCGTTGCTCGTTTATCCTCTTTCCACCTGTCAGCACGATCGGGAGGTGTTTGGTGTGACGCGATTCTATCTCCAGATAACGAGTAAATCGACTGGAGAACACGAGATGATTGAGTTGGAAAAGATCCTGGCCCGGTGAAATCCATACGAGAGCTAACGCCAAGATCGAATTTATAATATTTATAGATTTTCGAGAATACGTTTTAAATGTTTAGAAGTATTTAATAATTCAGTAATTTTGATTTAGCAATTTAGAACTTAGCCATTTGGTTAATTCAGTTTTTTTATTTAAATTTTACGTTCTATTAAATTTTCACAATCTGGAGATTGATTGTAATTTCTTTTACAATTTGCGTGGAACTTATTGTTAGTTGAGTTATAATGATGAGCTGAATATTTCTTAAATTCTGAACTCTTAGAAACAAGCGCAAGTAATTTAACTTAGCGTCACGTACCTACATATGTAACTGTTCGGATTAGTCAAAAGAAAACATAGGTATATAATTTTTTATAGTTTTATGCATTTTTATAATTTCTGTGATCCTTACTCTGTAGATTTCCGACTTTGTGAAACAAGTCTGAGTAACTTATTTGATTACCTAACAGCTTGGTTAGCAGATTCGCTCTCCCCCCATTCGAGGAGCTCAATTTCAAAAATTTACACAAAAAGTACACGAAGGCAAAATAAACGGCGTAGATTTACCAAACAGCTATAATTTCCATCTTCGCTTGAAATCAAACTCCGCGGAAATTCGGAGCCGCGTTGACAACTGCGGCGGAAAAGTTGGAAAACTCGACTGGTGGCCGCTGCTGTGGCGCCGCGGTTGTGGATATATCGCCGACACGTTCAAGTTTCGATTGCAGTTGGCTTTAGCACCGAGAAAGAGAGAGAGAGAGAGAGAGAGGAGAGCAACTCGCGGTGAATTCTGCCCGTCCCTCGCAGAAAATTGCACGCGAAATTCGTCTTAGTTTCCATACACGAATTTCCTCCCCTATTTGTCACGGGGGTGTGTAGCGAGGGCTACTTATTTGTACACGTCCCGTGACCATGCGCTCGCTACGATAGAACGCAACTGCGCTCCCAATCTACCAATCTAGAGAGAGGAATGATCGATTCACCTACGGGGGTCAGCTTGCTTCGACGAGACATTAGTCCTCGCGCTGCGTTTCCAACTCACCCTCCGACATACACACATACACACACACACACACACACACACACACACACACACACACACACACACACACACACATGTACGTATGTACGTACACGCGCATACACCAGGTACGCTTTCACGGATACACACGAATATTCCGTGAAACTTGATGTTGCGACTATTCTGTTACGTGGAGGACGTTGGCAAACGTCTCTGCAGAACGTTTCGGCTGTTTGGCGAAATCGACTGGTGGCTGGATTCGATATTACTCCGTCAGAAAAGTAATTTACGGCGTCGTTCGGATTTCATCTACACGGTTCTTCGAAATCGAACGATTCATAAAGCGAGATAAAAGCCGCTCGCCGACTATTTCCCTGCGTGTACACTCCCGTTCGCAAGTGGATAGAGAGAAAGAGAGAGAGAGAGAGAGAGAGAGCGAAATTATCTTCGGAAATGTTCCACTTAGAAATTATTATCCGATTTGAGTGTCACTATCATCCGATTGAAAGATACGTAGAGATTGTTGAACCTAAAGATACATAAGTAAAAAATTCAATGTCATAATAAAGAAATCTCTTAATAGTGATAGTTTCAATTAATTTCGAAAATTGTACTATTAACGCGTTGATCGTTAATAACTGGTATTAATTTTTAGAAAACGATTCAAGTAAAATAAACTTTTCTTCAATATCGTGCTTGTGGAGGGAAATCCAAGAGATTCCTTTGATAGCTTTTTTATCGTTCCTCTGTAGCTAGTATTATTTTGAAAAATTTGTGATAAGCGTGGTCTTTTTAATAGGTTAATCGTTAATTTCAACTATTCATCGTGTTTCGTGTGAAACCGGAAAGTATTCTAATAGTAATACGAACGGAAGTGTACGTCCAGTTCTTTTTTTTTTTTTTTTTTTCTCTTGTCACGACACACAGAAAGGGGTCAACGGGGTTGTCAGTCCTTCGTTTTATCAAATCTCCCTGGCCCCCTCGCCTGCTCCTTTTAGCGAGTTTCGCTGCTTCAGGACGCTGGCAGACGGGGCCAACTCTCCCGGTAGCGATGTAATTGGGTTTGAAGAGAAAGAGGATGGAACTTTGAGACAGTTTCGGCTTGTAAGACAAAGAGGCAAGTTTAAAGCTTCTGCTGAAAGCAGTTTACACGCCGGCCGACCTGTTAAATAGCCTGGTTTCCTCGTTCGTTCCTAAGATTTCGCCTTCCGCCTTTGAGCGATAACATCGCCATTAAATTTCTCACACTCTGCGAAAAGAATCTAATTCTAATGTCGTTCGAGCGCGAGTGGCTTGTTGATTTTACTGATTGCTAGGCGTTATCTCCTTACGCAAGGTAATTCTCCATGATAATTGCCAAGTTCTTTTGACGATACAAACCGTCGTTTATATGAATTTCATTTACTTAGACTGAATCTGCAATTGATTAGATAAAATTCATGCGAGTGAAAAATTATTGACAGTGGAGAGACGATCGTTGGTTGTGTAAAATATTTGTCTTTCGACAAATTCATAGAAAAATGTATGTTACACAAAGCATTCTGAAACTTTATTAAAACTTAAATTAGATATTGCAGCCTGTTAGATAATTAATTGTTTAAATATTCTGCGAAATATACAATACCATTTGAAAGTTTGGAGCATCCATCACATTCAAATTGAATGCGATCATGACTGGACTGCGGATTTTAACGCGTCGTTGTAAGAAAAATTCAATTTTAAGGTACGCAAAATTGTACAGAATTGTACGTAATAGAATAAAATGTATAAAACACAATAAAATATCTATGCCGCGTAAAATAAAATTCTACCAGGATTCTTCTCTTTCAATTTTATCTTCAATAATGCGAATTTGTATGAAAATCCACAATCCAGCCGTGAGAATCGCGTCTCATTACAATATTAATAAATTCTATTTTACGTTCTCTTTCTCGTTTCGTCGCAAACGCGTCTACGTCGATAAATAATTCACTGTTTAACCATTTTAAAGCGACAACTCGCGACAGACGTGCTGCCAGTCTCTTAGCATATTTCGTCGAGTTCATTGGAAATTCTCGCCGCAACAACGACTCGTCTACGGAAGCTGCGACAAGGGCCGACGCGCAGATAACCGGGGCGGACGGTGTCACTCAATGGTGCGCACGATATCCGGCGGAAATGCCGGATAAATCTGTCGGCGGGCGAGTGACCAGAACGATCGCCAGATATCCTCGCGTGCACGCGCCACCGAAAATTTAGCATATCGATTCCACGCTTGGACGCGAAATGCCTATCGGGGGTGAATGTTTTCCTTTTCTCTCTCTTTCTCTCTCTCTCTCTCTTTTTTCCACCAACTACGGTTCCCGATCGGCCGATTATAATTGCATCGCGCCGATTGACACTGATTCTGATATTGCGACGCTTCGAAGCCGCTCGAACGTCATTAATGGGATTTCAACGGGGCGGCGCGTGCGATTTCGCGACAATAACACGGTTATGGTTACGATAATGGCTGGCGACAACGACGGCGGAACTAGCGACAGCTCTATTTTTGTGTCGAGCTCGTGACGCAATATTGGTCTAGTACGCGATACTTGGACAGGATGGACAAGTTGTGAAAGTCGGTGCTGTCTCGTCGAACTTTAGATTGCCTAACGAAACGAAACGAACTCGATCCTTCGTGGTCCTGTGTACACACTGTTTGATTGAATTTTAGTTTCTAGCATATCCACTTTCGATTCTGCCAATGCCCAGTTTGCCTGAACGAAAGTTTATTTCAGCGAATCTTGCTTTTAAATCGCGTATCAAATTTAAATGCGTTGATCTTGTTAAGTTTATTAAGAGAGGCGATTACTTTTATTCCTTCCTGATTTTGTCGATTTCAATACAGGCCACAAACAAAAGTCAGATTACGATACAATATATTCTCAATAATATTGCGAATATCTCTCAGCTTGATGCGAATTTGCAAGATTTGAGAAATAGAAACGTACATACTTCGTCCAGCCAAGAATCTTTGACGAATACTGATATTTGTAGAAAATCCCGCCCGTTGACGGGACTACCCGATTAAACATTATTCTGCATTGCGACAGTTGCCGCTGAAAAAGCGACATTTCATAAATTCGGTCGTTTTGGTAACTGAGCATCTGGCCACAACAGATTTTGAACGCTATTGTTATCGCGGACATGTTGAAGCGGTTGAAGTACAAATTGCCACGCGAAAGCTGGAAAACTTTGAAGTGGTGCTCATTGCGCGTGCAAGGTGCCGACGAGCAGGCAATCGAAGCTGATCCAACGAGCGTGGAACGAGAACGTAATTCCAAACTCAATTCGAACGAGCTTTGGTGGGGGGAAAAAAAAGGAAGCGTGCCGTAAGTTACGAGCCCGACTTGCCGCGACCGATCGAACTCGGTTTGAAGAGCGGGAAAGCATCGGCGGGAATGGAAGTTGGCGCCCAATTGCCCGTCGCAACGGCAAATATTTGAAGATTAAAAAGTCGACGAGCATTTATTGTCGGATCGGTGTAAAGTGATGCAAGTGACCGGCGTCAAACGTTCGCAAGGTTAGATAGTCTAATAACGACTTGCAGCCACTTCGTAATGGAAGCGTCTACTGAAAATATTCTTCGGTCGTTTTTTTTCTTCTTCCGCGAAATTCATTCGAAATTTTCCGCAATTCGAGGAATTTCTTTTTTTTGCTGCGTCGCGCTTCCTTTATTTTGTTTCAAGTTCTAACGTGAAATTGGTAAGACTGACCGATTGAGACTTCGGTCATTATTGTTTCGTAACAACGTGCACAATAAATTACAGTGAGGCGCGCAATTGAACCAATAACGATGAGAAACTGTCGATACTTCAAACTTTACTAGTTAGACTACTTTATAAGTTCGCGGAAAAAGAGTCGCGCGACAGTTTATTTGATCTCATTTTAAAGCGTGAAGTCTCTACTTTGACAGTTGCGAATTCATTCCTTTCAAAGATGTTCTTACATTGTGTAACGAATGGGAAAGACAAACGTCTTCTGAAAATATTGGAAACATTTATTCACGGCTATGCTTGTCACGGTCTTAACGATTGAAATTTTCTCTTTACGACGATCTCTTGTCATTTTGTTGAATTTTGAACATTAGTGTTAGACGATGATGTTCAAGGATCAATAAAATGGCAAATTCCTCGAAAATTGTACAAATTTTGTGGAATTGTTGTAAAGGACAGACTTTAATCTTCAAATCTAATCATGAAAAAAATTTTTCCATGACTGTTCTTATGATATTACAGTGTGAAATATCAAGTTTTCATTGGTTGACTTATGTTCTACATTCAGTTTTCAATAGTTTACATGAGTCTAGTTCTAATCGAAAATTGACGGAGGCAGGACTTCGATTGCGGATTGGACACACAAAATTTGTCAACTCGCGTTTCTCTCTTTCTTCCAACGACATGCGTTTGATTTCGATTCAAGACTGGGCCGACTAATAATCGAGAGTTCAGCTAGCGCGTACTATGGGAACGCGTATGGTAAACTAACATAATAGTTAACAAGCTGGAACTTGCGGCACATGGGACGGGAAATTATCTAAGCTACGTTCTCTGGTAGTCTAATATCGATTCGCGTTCACGGTTTCCGAAAATTAATAATTGCCACCTATCGACAAGTATGCGGGGAGCAACAGCTGCCGAGGCTAATATTGAATTAACAGGGAGCCTCGAATAGAACAGAGGCGCAAGAATTTTCGATGGTGCTCCGATGAGAATATTCGCGGAAGGTCGCCCGTGTTCGATCGATCACCTCGTGCTGGTGGTAACCTCCCTCGCGAGGAGAAAGACGACGTTGTGGAATTTCCCTCTTTCCTTCGACGACGACGACGACGACGAAGAATCGCGAGAATTGATCGCCGTGCCTCGGAGAAATAAGTCAGTGGCTTTCGTTTCGGACCACCCCGCGATATTATGAAAGCAGAACGATAATATCACTGGCTCACAGTGGTTGCGAACGCGAGGGAGCTGTCGGAATCGTTACGGGCGTTGCGTGCGGTAAATAGATAAATGCCGACTAAATGTAGAATAATCCCATGCGTGGTCAGATATTTTTAAGTAGAACGAGCCTGTTAATGGCCAGACACCTTGAGGTAAAACGAGTCCGCACGTGATCAGACATCTTGAAGACAGGGCGCGTCGAATCGAGAGAATGTATTACCACGGAAATAATTTGCATTTAGATCCCTCTCTCGACATTTCAGCCGGGGAGATCCTGCGCTTCACCCGAGCTTTTGCAACTCTTCTGCAAAATTTCGTGCCTGGAATTATGTATCATTTCCTGGCGATGCAGAGACTATTTCGTGGTTGATTCGGTATTAAGAGATATTGTTGTTTATTATTAGATTGAATTCTGCTTTTTTTTTTTTTGGAATTTTCTGTTTCTGACAAACCTGCGTTGATTTCAACCGAGTTTTGTGTGACTGATTGTCTTAAATACACCAGCAGCGTACAATCGATTTAATGACTTTTTTTCTATATCTTCTCTGCAGTTTTAAGAAACTTTGAATGGAAAAACATCGAAGTTAAGAGATGCATTTATTTTTCGGAATTAAATCAAGCTTAAACATCGAGGACGGTTTGGAGAACTCAGAATTTTCTTTTAGCATTTCAATAGAAATTGACGTGCCATGAACATACGAATTCTCGAACTTGCAAGAAATACGCTACCTGGGATGAGACGTGAATTGTTTCAACATCTCAAAAGCGGTCAGTTGTTTGCGATGGTTGCCAATGTTGGACAATTCAGCCTCGTTATTCCCCGTTGGTTATTGGCAAACTGTCTAGAAATAGCAATTTGTAGACCCTTATGGGAAGAAAGTGGAAACGTAGACTTGAAACTCTTCGCGGTTACCAATTAGAGATTTTTAACAATTGTCGCAAGTACATTGAGCAGAGATTTCAAGAGCAAATTCATACAATCTGTTCGAATGGTATTTTTATTTCCACGTCAAATCAGGAATGAGAAGATAGCGAGGATCATAGATATTTATGGTTATTATTAAACAGTATCCTTGCACGTCCGAATTATTGAAAAAGAAAGATGAAAATCGACAACGTGGATCCGAAATATTTATGCGAAATGATCCATCTTTTTTCGAATATTCAACGATTCAGTCGATAGACGGTGAATTTAATCTGAAACACTTTTCTCGTGCTTTCAGCGATCATTCATGGCTCGTACATCAGACACTATAGCGCCGTTTGGTACGACACGGCGGCTCTAAGGGAACATCGCAGCAGAAGTCGTCGTGACACTTCAGCTTCCGGGCATCCGGGTGACGCGACGCTGAATCTACGTCTTCACGCTCTCGACAGGTTCGTAAAACCACGTACCACTCTTTGCTCCCGACGTATATACGTGCAGAAAAGAAAAAGAAATCTGCCGGCGATGGTAACGCGGTCAACAGGGGAATGAGAAATAGACGAAGAACAGTGGGGCGGGGGCTGGAGGGTGAGAAAGAGAACGAGAGAGAGGAAGAGAAAGAGAGCTTTATCGAGAAAAATTCTAGTTTCTCGCTGCTGTCAAAGGCGGAATAATCTATGGACGAACGGCCGTTTTACCGGCACCTGGAACAGAGGAATATAAATTTTCATTTTGGATCAACGTCGACGGACAAACATTGGCCGCGATGTATAAATGATCTCGGTCGTTGGATGAACCCGCACCAATCTCGGATTTTACTAAAAGTCTGGTGAATATTCGAGTTTCTTCAACGATAGAGCGCGAATCACGTATAATGAGACGTATATCCTTTTTGTCTTAATTGGTTAATCCATTCGTATCTGAGAATGAAATGTCTCGTTCACAATAAATTTCAGACAGAATGAATTTCCATACGTTCTTTCAGGAATATCGATTTTGTAGTTAAAAGTTTCGATTTTAAATATCATAGTTAATTGAAGCTTCGATACTTGAACGATATCGACATCGTGAAGAAAATATTTGTAAAATAATAAAATATTTCTTTCAAAGTCTTATCAAGCTCGAAATTTTTGAAAGGAAGAATGAAGATAAAAGCATTAAATATATAAATAATACATGCAGAAAAGGACGTATATTTAAAATTATTTTAATGCATCGCTGAAAATCACATGACGCTGCAGCAACACAATATCGATCATCACAATATATATACAAAGTAAAATAATTTATTTGGAAAAAACAGAACATTTCTTTATTTAGAAGAAGAATTCACTTTTATCCGATTCGTTGGACGAAATATCTCGAGTTCTAGTGAAAAGACCAGATACTTTATCCAAAGTGTTACGTGAACGATATTACGTGGCGAGATATCTCGTCGAAAACGGCACACGAGCGACATTGCGTTACAAGATATCTTGTACAAAACGTATCACGAACGACATTCCACGGCGGGATATTTCGTCTACAAATGCGAAAAGATCAACCCTTTACGATCCATTGATTTCGTTAAAGTGTGGAAACGAGAAGCACGTTAATTTCAAAAATAAATTTGAACAAATCAAGTAAAACACGATTATATATACTTTTATAATTAAATATTTGATGCTCGTTAAATAAAACTTTCTGGAAGATATACTCTTATAGGCATAGCAAATTTGTTTAGGGCGACTGAACAATGAACTTGTTTAATTCATATACTCAATATGAGTATACGTATGAATATACATATGTATGTCCAAAATGTTTGTGGACCGCATAGGATTAAAATAGATCCATTAACTGCGAGGTCACTGAATTTTTATGCGGTCATGAATTGTCGTTCTGGAAAGATGTCCATATCAGAGTTGAGAAAAGTTTCGCAATTTCCAACGCGTTAGAGCCACGATGATTTTCTACGTGGTCGCGAAGTGACGCTAAGCAAACGTTAGTAGCTTAGCCCGTCACGTTGCACGGAGGTAATTATTTTGTGCACGCGGAGCGCACTTTCTTGCGAGGACGTAACTTTAGGAGCCTAACAGAGGCGAAGAAATCGACTAACCGCGACCTGTTTTGTTATATTTCCGGCGTCTGAAGTTGGACGTGCAGTTCAACGTGTCAAAATGAATCTTCGCGGACGGTTAAATAAATAAAATATACAGCGAACCAGTGAAATATTCAAGTGAAAAACTTTGGCTGAATTGGATGAGAATATTTAATTTTGACTCGGAGTCTTTAAAATCTTTCATTTATATTAATTACGTCGAGTGAAATTGCACGATCATTAAACCGAGCGAAGTTTCAGTAGAAATGGCTAAAGTTAGTTATACAGCCAACTTTATTTAATTGGTTAACTGTTAATATAGAATCAACGTAAGAATAGACAAAAAAATTGTTTCCAAAATTCATGAAGTCATTACACTTTTATTAGTGAAATTGCCGGATTGTTGCGCGAACAAGATTCCAGTGGAAATATCCAAACTTGGTCAGACCTATAAATATGTTATTTTATTCAGCTTATATACATATTTAATCTTTCGTGAAAGTTGACTCAAAACGTTATTTGTAGAAAGTAATCATGGAAAGTATTCAGAAAGAGAAAAATCGTAATGAATATTCAATCGTAAAGTTGTGATACTTTTATTAGTAAAGTTGCCAGGTTATTAAGCGAACGCGGTTTCAGTGGAAACATTCGAACTTGGTCAGACGTATAAATATGTAATTTTATTCGATATAATCAATCTTAATTCAAGTATTATATTCGCAAATTTGAATTTAAATTATTAATTGGTAAAAAATTAGATAAAACGAAGATTCGAATTATTCCTCGTATTGCATTATGCTTCAAATTAGATATACACTCGGCATGATCGCAGCTGCGTATAATAAGGCGTTCCGCGTGTGGAATATGAATGGAATGTGGCAAGGAGAAATAAACGGGAATAACGATAAATAATTCGTGAAATGAGGGATTTAAATAAATTTCCATAATTGAACAATTAAGTGAATTATTATACTGAAGGTGAAGTACTGCGGAAAATCGATTAGGAACGAACTATGATGTAACAGTTGCCGAACAAATCGCACCGTGCAGTAGATAGATGCATGTTTGGCCACTTGTACAGTCTCTATATATATGCAACTATCGTCAGCCTTATGTGACATTGGCTCGACACGGTGGCCATATGCCTCGTTGAACATCGTGATACACCGTCATTGTGTTGTCAGTGCCATCGACACGAGCCCTCTAAATCTCCACGTTACAGTCAAGAGATGCGACAGCTCTGTTTCATTGTCGTCGAACCGTTCTCCTCTCTATGCGCTACCACTTTGCTCGTCTTTTTCCTCCGTTCCTCTTGAAACTCACTCCTCGTTCTTTTCTCGTCCTTTTGAAGTAAAAAACTTTCCACAAATTGAAGAAAAACACGATAAACAGCGCATCATCGAACATTTCATCACCTCCAAAGTTTTTTAAACATTATTCAGTTTAAATGTCATAACATTATCAAAGATATGAAAATGTTGTTTGCCACGATAATTTAATCCTCGACTTCCACGAAACTCTGTGATTTTTTCTTTTTTTTTTAATTCTCATCCTTGATTTGCGTCCTATTTATAAACGACTCGACTTTTTCGTTTTTAACTCTAGCAACTCTTTCCCATTTAATTAAATAACTAAAAATATTGCAATGCATTCCTCTTAAATTTTTTTCAATACCGGTAGTGCATGACCGATGTTTTCATGTTCCTCTCCTGTGCCAGAATCCCCAATCTATTTCCTTCTAAATATTCCTTTATCTCAATCGTCAATTCTTTTATCTATCGATATTCGTTATTAACTCCGCCATTCTTCCGTTCCTTTCTCTCTCTCTCTCTCTCTCTCTCTCTCTCTCTCTCTCTCTCTGTTTATTTGATCCCTTATCGAAGCCATTCTTTACAGAACATCGTGACAACAATTTTATTCACTGGTAGTAGGGGGTAAAATAAATCCAGTTTTTCGACCTGACGGCTTATTCTACTTTTTCTCTACTCTCTATTCTCGGTCGTCGTTGCAGCCGCGACGGTTCCTCCGTCTTTCGCTTTTCATGGTGGAGCCGAGAGTACTTGGTCGATACGATGCAGAGTCCCCATTCGAGTCGCGGCCATCTGGCTCTCGTGCGTCGATTCTCCTTCCGATTCAGCCTCGAAAATCGAGGGAAATCACGTGCACGCCGGCCGAGACGCCAGGGATCTCTAATCCTGAGCATTTCGTGGCCCCTCGAGGATGCCCTCGCTGCCACGCTACTAAATTTCCCTAGATGTACGTACGGTGGAACGCCAACGGGGAAAAAATACCGGCGGAAAGTGGCGGTGAAACATACAAATGCGCGTTTCGCTCGCGGATATAGCTAACGTGCGGGAATAGTCTGGACCCGCTGGACTCGATAGAAAAATGACAAGAAACTGCCTGTACTTCTTTCTGTCAAAACAGATATTTAGAAAATCAACTTCTAGCCCAGTCGTCTTACAAATATTTTTCTTCTGGCAACAACAACTAGAGACAATAATAACGCCAGCTATTAATTATTTACAATTTCTTTCTTATTTATATGAACAATTTACAAATCCATTATCGCTTGACAATCTCGAAAGAAGTAAATTTTGTTCCGAAATTTCTTTCATCTCTTTGACAATTCGTGACTTACAGTGTAACATCGAGGAATAGGAAAATTTTCAAGAGGAGTACGAGAATTCTTACCTGAGAATTTTTGCTTTCGTACCGTTTCGGAATATTTATCCGTACAATTTTCGCCTGTATTTGAAATTTGTCTCCTCAACACTGACTCACTCTTGGTCCTCGAGTTACAAGAGTCTCGTCCTTTTTTTCGCATCGAAACTCGTACAACAAGAGAAATAGCGGCGATGCGTCGCTGAAGATGCTTTACGACAGAGTCTGTCCCGCGATTTATTGCGCAGTTTTATCATTTGTTCGTCTTCCGATTCGAGAACGGGAAACGTTTAGGGGTTGATTCGTGGTAGACCGCGCGGTTTACAGCTTTAATGGACCATAATTTAGGACAGAATCAACCGTAGGGACGCGGGAGAACGGAGGGAATATACACCGCGGAACGTATTTAAGCGGTACAATGTTTTATTTGAATACGATTCCGCTTGAGATATCGCGGCGTACCGCCTGATGTTTACTGACCGAACAGAAAGCAAAACCAAAAGTTTTCTCTCCGCGGAAACCTTCCCCGTGCTGTTGCGAACTATAAAACTTCGTTTTTATTGCCTGATTCGGTTATGTTGTCAGACGGTGGAGGCGATTTTACGACGACCAGAGTATCAAACTACAGAGGAAACAACTGAAATTTCACCGATCTCGATAAAGCTAAGTAGCGGATAAATTCGGCAATCCTATGGCCTTGTATCTCCGCTCGCTAACCGGCCGGAATTCGTGCACATCCTCGAATCGATCAGACGCGCGTTACTTTTTAATTAAACTGTGGCAAGTGAAATCGGAGATTCTATTTTATTTCTGTCGTTATTAATGTCAGAATAATGACACTTGGATACGTGTAAATCGGATTTCTTTCTGCTGGAACATACAATGTCAATTTGATCGAATTTGACCACGATTAATTCTATTGTCTCGAGTGGTATATTAGTAAGAATAGTCGAGCAGGGCTATCTAACCATAACACGTGTCATTATCTTAAAATTCTCTTATTGCAAAATCAAGTTTCACCGACGTTTAGGAGGAATTATAAGCAGTATCAAAGCCAGACCATTCTAAATATAATGCACACTGCACAATTTAGTGCTCTCTCTCTCTCTCTCTCTCTCGACGAGAAAGAATAATTTAGCGATTCTTCCTCGACACGCGTTACAGATATTCACGGATGCACCGTGAGTCAAGTATAATTAGAAAGACAGAACGGCGAACTATCGGACGGGAGGGTCGGGCTACTCGAAAAGGAGTAAAACACCCTTTCACGGTTAACCCGCTATACAAAGAGGTAGTTAAGAGCGATTGTTATCGCTCGGACAATGGTATCGCGACGGGAACGGACCAGTTAGCGTTATTTTCAGAGTTAAACTCTGAACCCATTGCCAGGGGACCATCCTTCCGAACGAATGGCGGAGGGGAGGAGGAGTCGATGCAATTAAAATCAGCTACGTTGCCTCGTCGAATGCCGAGCTTTCTTTTGTCGGCGGCCTTCGCTTAAGATTTAATTGGATTGTTCGTTTAATGAGTGATAATCGGACGAGCTGTTGCAAATAAACTGGCGATACGCTTCCAATTAACCTTAATATCCGGCTACTTATTGCGTTCGTGCCAATTACGTTATTTAATTGTAGAAATTCGGACGTGCCGATCGGCAAAAGGGCACCCCGGAGAGTGTAGCGGAATCAATTCGAAATCGATTCAACGACCGAGGCAAACAGGGTGGGCACCGCCACCCCCTCCCCCCCCCAACGTTCGAGGCGTTGCGCGTGTTTCTACCGCGGTATCACGGACTAACGATTCCCTGCTTATTAAACTTCTGTTTATCGAACTACCTTTTCTCGTCGATAAGAGATTCCATTAAGTTCTGTTTATTCCTCTTACGTTTATTACGCCCCCCCCCCCTTCTGCTATATATACTTAATAAATATATTTACATTCAATTTCCCCTGAGCGTCCTCTCTATTTGCGTTGATGTGGTACATGAGATGTAATAAATAATCGGATATTTAGTTTTATCAACGGAATAATATTGTTCCGAAGAGTGTGGCTGAGATGGATAAGTACCCCAGTAGAATTTAGCAATGTCAATCGTGTTAAGAAGAGTCGTTCACTCAACTATTACCTTTCTCTCTTTATTATTAGTGCCAAGTAAAATGACAGAATTATCAAGCAAACGAGATTCTAATAGAAATCTTCCAAAATTAGTCAGACACGTCGATTATATCCATTATACTCTATACATTGAATCAGTGACTTGTTACTGTTCGTTTCCTTCGTGCCAAGTGAAATCACAGAATCATTAGGAGAGCAATATTTCATTAGGAACGTCCAGAACCAATCAAACACATAAAGGCACATCATTTGAATTTTAATCAAACCGAGTGAAGCAAACGTTCGAATTATTACTGACGCATTGTCTCAAATAGCCGTGTACTTGATTGTTCGACAGAGGAAAGGCAAGGCAGTAAACGCGTCCAAGAGCATTAATCAGTTAGGAGAGGTTGTCTACGAACGACAGCATAAAGCAACGGACGAGGGAGGGCAAGAAATGGCCTTTACTTCCCCCTTCTTCTCCGTTTTCCATCGGTTTGCATGAGTCTGTGTGTGCGCACGTGAACGTGTCCCTTTCACGTGGATGTGTGTTGCAAGGCAAACGAGGTTGTCGTGGGTGGAGCGTGCATCACCCTTGCAACTAATCCCATTTCTCAATGGTACATGCATCAGTCACCGCTCCTGACTAATCGTCCTTTCGAGGAGGCGAGCGTCGTTCTCGCGTAAATTGAGCAATAACGGCATAACGCGGGCCTCGACGATAATTCTCGTGCTACGACGCGGCCAACTGTAACCACGGTATTTCCATAAATATTCGCGTTTCCTCCAAACGATCGCTCGTTGCTCGATCTTTCGATCTTGCTTCAAAGGATCGGACAATTCGGGACACGTGTTCTCGTAACGCGTTGAAAGGTTGGAGAATTGGGTGCTGGTACAATTTCTGAATTAGCAGCGAGGCTAGCTCACTGCCGAAATGAAGATGTTGCGCGAAACGAGTGGCGAAAAGTTGGAAGGAGTTGCCCGCGAGTAGCGCGGCAAAGACGCTGAGAGCACATTCCCGGTGGTTACAACTGTGAGACGAGTTTTACAAGCGAATCTTTAAATACGAAATTACACGGGAATAGAGAAAAACAGAGCTGAAACGTGTAACGTATTACATTTTTTTTTTTTTTTTATAATCGGAATGGACGAGCTAAAATTTCATTACAGAGCCGATGGCCGTGTAAATCGATTAATATTCTCATAACGCTCGCCCGTTCTAATTCAATTTTGCATAAATATCGAACGACGTGGGATTAATTACCCTGCTAGCATTTAAACTTAAATTAATTGATAATCAATAGCCGATGGAATTATTAGGCAATTCGGTCGGCACGGAAGCCTGACAAAATTCAGGCTGGCTCTAATTAATTCAAGCAAACGTTAATTCGCCGACGTATCGTGCCATTTCGATTTCTCTTGCCCGCGTCTCTCGATCGCATCGATTTCGATTTCTCCCTCGTGCCCCTTTCACGAGTCGTAGGTGAATTATCGAACAGTCACGAGAACGATCGAGTTCGCCCTTTCTCTAGAAATCGTGACTACCAAGACTAGCAAGAGACAAAAAGAAAAAAAGAAACGCTAATCAAGAAAAACTATTGATTGTATCAGGCTTCGTACGCGACAGTCTGAGACGTCACGTCTCGTCGTATCGTAATTAGAAACGTTGCGCGTCTCCAGAATATTTCACCTTTCTCTCGAAAATGCGCGCGCGCAAGAGAGAGAGAGAGAGAGAGAGAGAGCGAGCGCATACACATTTCGAATGAACAATTCGTTAGAAGCTAGGAACGTCACAGCACGTCCGATGCAAATCTGCACGCGATATTGCTATCTGGAGAGTAATGTCGCGCAGATACGCGTGCCGTATCCAAAACTTTCGAATAGTTGTTTCCTCGACAGTCTAACGCGAATGTCGTTTGCATACTCGGCCGATGTCCGCCAACATCTTCGTGAACAACCGTCACTGTGCACTGTGTTCGACACGTGTGAATAATGCGCATCGATGTCGCTGTTGCGCACACGTGCCATTGAGCCGGCAGCTTCCGGTTCATTTGGACGCGGCATCCGGTTTTCGAACTTGTTCTTCAACCTTCGTCAAGTCGATGAAACTTTCTTACGCGATGCTGCGGTAGACGTAGCGATTTAACTTTTTGGCAACATAATGGAGTGACGTAGAATTCGGGATGAATAATTTAGGGAAAGATCGAGGAGCTTTGAGAAATGGTAAATGTGAAAGACGAAAGTATTCGTACTTTGTACAATTGGAATGTATTTAGAAGTAATTTCTGCGTTATTATATATATTTACGTTATTGTTCATAAGCGTCTGATCACTGGATGAAATTTTATTCGCAACATTTATATGTATGTATATACGATAAAAAATTACACTGGAAAGTTTAAGTACATTTTGTATAAATGATCGAATACTAATGAACGGTAGTGTAGGCAACTACACTATATTGCACATAAAACATGTACAGTAATAAAAGTAAACAGATGTTAATTAAATTATTTTTAGACGAACAAGTTTCACATATTGATAACATTTCATGGAAAATATTCGTATCACATTATCAATTAACGTTCTTGTTATGGTTAATATTTCACGAGTTTCTCTCTCTCTCTCTTCCTTTAAATAACTACATGCAATTTATTTATTAATTAAATATTTAACAAAGTTTAATTCCACATTTTTAGAATTATTTTTCAATATGCACATTGCGGATTGCTGCAGCTTTGTCGCAGCTTTATAATATTTTACTTTATTTTATTTTAAGTCCTAAAGAGATATAATGAGCGAGAGAACGTTTCGATTCTCAAAGATAGTGTCGCGTGTGCGTGCAACCCGAACAATGTCTCAGTAAAAAAAGAAGACAGAAATTACTTCTGGACAGGACTCCGATAGAGAGAAGCGGAAATGAGACGCAGCTTCCTTCGATTAAATCGAGAATGACGGTGGAAATAATGTCTGAAGAAAATTGATATAAACAGAGAGGATACCGACAGATACGACCGGCGCGAAAAATCGAAGATGGCGCGTTTGCATTTTTTATTTCACGTAATCCATATCGTTGCGCCTTTCGCATCAAACTTTCCTTCGCGTTTTCGTATATCAATTTCAGAAGTTTCGCCCACGGAGAGCGTGGCCGGAACGAAATGCAAAGAGTCACGGATTTATGCGTCCGATATGTTGGCTGTCGGTGTTCGTTCAGCTGTTTGTCGTAAGCCAGAGCCAGCGACAGAGTCTTATGGTACTCTACAGGGGGCGAACTTCCCTATGCATGGCTCCCTTAAGATTCACACAGTAATCTCACGTACCGACTTACATAATACAACGGCAAACTTGGCAATTACGCGAGCACGAATCAGTTGAAACTGTTGATTGCTACTTTCCAGATGTACTAGTCTGTCGAACAAGCCATACCAGCGAATAGGGACCAGACTGACCCAACTCCTTCCGCCGTTGTTTAGCATAACAGGCGAATAACGACAATCGCGCGATACTTGCGCGAAAACTTGCTGATTATGCAGTTTGGAATAACGATACCGCGTTTATTTGCATACGGAGGCCACAGGGAAGAGCGTGATTGTTCAATCTCGCGTTAGCTTTTCTAACGTCGATACGTTTCTACAGTTGAGGAAGAAGATTTATATCAACTCTACAGACAACTCTACAGACAACAATTTTTTGGCGACAGTTGATAGATCAATGGCATAACGTTGTGGCAACGGGATATTTTTAAAGTATTCAGGAAAGAGAAGGAAAAAGAAGAGAAAAGAGAAAAGAAAGAGGAAAAGAGATGAAAGGAAGGGAAGAAGAGATGAAAGAAATGGGAAGGAAAATAAAAGGAGGAGTAGAAAATGTCAAGAGAATGAAAAAAAAGAAAGAAATTCTTAGAATTAATAGCAACCTTAGTTCCCACTGAGGTTCAAGTAGAACTTGATATTTATTTGATACATACTCGTCTGCGAATTATCGCTGTAAAACATGCACGTACGAGATCATTTTTTAAAAAGATAAAATCGTTCGACGCTGCGTTAGAAATTCTCAATTTTGATCTTACGCTTTTTTCGAACCTTGCATTAGAAAGTTCTCAATTTCAATTCCACGGTCGAAAAAACAGACGGAATGGCTGCATCCGCCTTGTCCTCATTCTACTTAAAATTGGTTTCGATGGAAGAAACCGAGTGCCGATCGTGAAATGCACACAGACACGCACAGCATGGTAAAATTTTCCACGACTTTCAATATTCTGTGCTCTCTGAAGCAGCAGTTCCCACGCTGTATCAACATTTATGCAATATGATTATTGAGTAACTTGCACGAGAGTTAGCGAGCGGCGTACACAGCGCACCACTGAATCGTTTACGCCAGTTATAAAACACCGTTGTTATCCGCTTGCTTGTGCTCTTGCCTGTTTCTCTTTCGTAGTTTCTTGTTATTGCACCGGCAGAACGAGAATATTATTATTCCGTCTCTTCTTTCGTCGTGTAACGCTAACGATTGCCTGGGAATTGTGACGTTTCGAAACGTCCGAGAGATAGCGTTTCAACGTGACTGTCGAATAGTTTTATATCCGAGGGAAATTTCAATCTATCGATCAATCGATTCGTTTCTCTTTCGTTATTAATCACCGTTGTTTTCATAATTGTTCAGCCGGATAATCCTTTTGTCCAAGTCGAATGACAGCTGGCTTGAATTATTTTATTTCAACTGCTGACTTCGATCAAATTAAACGGGACGAACATTTAAATTATTACCGACGCGTTATTTGATAATATTATAATTTCATTACGTATTATTTTATTTGACCATTTCAATCGAATTGAATGAAACGGACGTTAAAATTATTACCGATGTATTATGCTTCATACTAACGTTGTAAAACGTGAACTCGAACGTTTGAGTGATTAGAAACAGTCTGTGGTGTTAATCGGAAAAATTGTCGTTCGTAAAATATAGAGAGAATATTTTCACTGGGAATATTTATAATTATCACGTATGTACATTCTTCGTATCAAGCGAAATTACAGATTCATTGAGTGAACGAGACGCGAGTAGAAGCGCTCAAAACTAATCAGACATGTAATATAAACGTAATTATCATAATACAATTGATTTCGATCAAATTGAAATCAACTTTGACCAACTCCGATATTTCAACGACCATTGAGTAGTTTAATTTGAGGAATATTGAACCTTACACTAATTGCTAATTACATTGTCGATTGCAATGGTGGATTTTTCCACTTTCTTTTTATTAAAGAACAGTTCCATCTAGTGCAAGAATTTGAAAAGTTGTTGTTCTATATATGCAATTATTTACCTGTTCTTTAAAATATGTGTTCTTCGTGCGGTAAGTTGAAGAGTCAATCTGTCTGTGCCCGTTTTCGAATTTGTGGTAACGTTTCATTCATTAATGTTTCAAGCGATGCTCGGTATTCGACTAATGTTTCGCACGAATCACTTCAACGAGATTTGTTTCATGCCCAAGATACTCGTCCAAATATCGTGGACATTCATTCCAATAATGAACTTCTCTAATTACAATACACTCAGCCTGAATACATGAAAATTGCACCAATCGGGAGAACAGTGTTCGGACGGTCACGTTGGTTCTAACGCTTTTCATCGATCTTTTTAATGGGACGAATCCCGAATTGGCTTCTCGGTAATGCAAATCAGTGATGCGGCTGGTGGCTCGGCCGCTTAAACGGTGCCGAGCTTGAAAAAAACTATTTTTCCAAGGAGGGAAACGAACGAGGTACCAAGGGCGGTATTTCTTGAGGAAACAGCGAGGCTCCGCGTGTTTTAAGTAGTTTTTCCCATCGAGTTAAAGCCTCGCTCCTTGCCGTGCCGCCGGTCTTTTGCTCCATTATGGAAATTCATTAAATCCCGGCCAATTCGAATTCGTCGCTACCTCTGAATGTAAATTTTCAACCTACCGATTCCGTAATTACTTTCGCATAATGGGCATTTATATGTATTACGCATTCGCCGGAATGTTAAATGCCCGTCGTTCGCGCGTATAAATATGTATGACTCTTTCTTTCGTTTTTCTCTTCCCCCCGTGCCCGCTGTTACGCGCTTTTAACGGGGTTTACGTTATAGAGTAACGTGCATTATCGTCTTCGTTGGCTGCATAACAATTTATCCGGTGGAAAGGATGAAAAGCCTCGATAGCATCGCGTGACTGGAACATTACACACAGATACATGTATGTAGATTTTGAAAATTTCATTACGTTTGCTCTTGTTGCTTGTCTATTGCATTTCATTTACATTATTGTTGTTCCCGATTATTAGTTCCGATTATTACTAATTTTAAATCAGAGCAAATAGTTTTAATCAGTGTAAATCACATCTCATTAAAAGCAACTTGTACCATGGTAAATGGTCCTCCTGCATAATATGATCGTTATAATGCAATTATTACAACATTATGACTAATCTGTTTCATTTCGACAGAAGAGAAAAGAATGAATAGAGGAATTCAGTAGGAAACGACTTGCATTGACAGCCTCTAGGCAGTCCAATTAACTAGTAATTTTTTTCATCCTGTGATAAACTCCCCTTTCATCCTGTGGGAAATTCTAGTTAGAGAGCATTGAGAGTAACGTTGAAATTTTTTTCCACCCTCCGCGGCAATCGTTCGTCTAAATCGTGCGTTACATACATCGTGCGAAATGACTATTCCTACAGCGATATGGTAATTAATGTCGTTGTAATTTAATTAACGTTCGCCGGTAATACACGATAACATTACCAATTTGGTTGCATTAGCTCGCCCTTTGACATCGCGGTATTAGTTGCTAAAAGTATGATAGCCGGGCGCGCTTGGAATCTCGTTATTTCGCGTACAAAATATTGACAATCAACTCAATCCATAAATTGATTAAAGATCATCTCTCTCTCTCTCTTTCGTTCGAATGGTATCGCATTTACGGTTGTTGCAGATAAAATGGCGAAATTCTAACTTATTCTTTCATCTTGACCATAGCGAAACATTGTTATAATTATGTTCTCCATTCCGTTGTGATCAATAATTTCGTACTTCATTAATTATGTTCGTTATTTATCCTTCCTAAATTGAACTCTTTCAATAGCTAACAGATCGTCTGTTCTCTTAATACAGTTCCTCGAGAACTTGTATTAACGTTACGAGCAACTTTTACTTTGTTGGCTCGAAGTTTCAAGTTTTCCGAAGTAACCCGCTTGAAATTTGATGATCACTCACGGTTCGTTCTGATCGATTATCCAACATTTTGGGTAACAAAACAGTCGACAAAACGCCGATCGTGTTAATTTGTTAAAGACTCAGCAACTCTCGAATTTCAAGCTTCAAATCGACGTCTAACGAATATTATTCAGCAGGGATCTTCAATCTCTGGGCTCTGGATTATTCTATACGCTTGTGAATTCGGTGAAATTTCGCATGCAACAATCTAATAATATTTCCGACTCTGCTAGTTCTCCCGCTTGATTCCCGATGTTACCTTTCGACTTTACGGCTAACATTGTTTTCCCGTGGAGAAGTCAGATCGAAGTTTATCTTCTTACATGCGATCCAGGTCGAGCAGAGAAACTTTTCAGAATAGAGCAACTTCTCTAAACTCGGGCGGGAACCTCGATGGTTTTCGGTTCGTACCGGAGAAATTGCGTCGCCGGTTAAAAGTCGCGCCGTTCGTTACCTCGGAAATGACATTTTTCTTATTTTTCGTCGACATAAGTGAAGCAGGGTTACTCGAGTTCAACGTTTTAAAATTCAATCTCCAACTTTCCACGGAATGACCTGTTGTATGGTGTCAGACGCCATTAATCTTTAATATAATAACGGGGAAATGCTAAACACGTGTGAGTTACGAGAGTATTAACCCATTGAACAAAACTTTTCTGTTTTTGATTGTTTTGGCTGGTAGAAAACTATAATAACAAAAACAATATATTTCGTTGAAATTTGTAGGGGATGCGTTTCTCTGTCCTTGTTGATAATGGCCAGGAGTTTAATTAAATACAATGTGAGGGACACAGTATATAATTGCCAAAATTACTGTATGGGTCTGACCCTGTCAATAACCACACAAGTTAATACCTAAAAAGTTAAGTTTAGAAAATAGTTCCGTAAGTACGACTTACAGCATTTAACATGTAACAAACACTCGACCACCTTCATCGTGGATTCCCCAAACAATTTAAAGGATATCAGAGACGAGACCCGTAAGTTTTTTGTCTGCATTTTTATTACGATGATTATTATGTAATTGAAAATATTAGCATTGGAAAAACTTTCCTTTCTACTGACGAGCAAAAGTTACATTTGCGTGGAAAGTTATGGTCGTCGAGCTGTTAATCCACGTACTGCGCCGAGCGAATGTATCTTGTTGAAATACAACAATGACATCCAACGTACAGAGATGCACACTTGATACGAGTTTCCGAGCTGTAGTTTTATTATGATAATTATCGCTGGAAATATTAACATCGGAGGAAACTCATGTGCACGAAATGCGTATAATATACAGAAGTGCATGTAAAAAAATATCCAAAGTAAAGCGCTTGTTACAACTAACGAATCTTTGCTTAAATTCTAATTTTTGTGTTGTATTCCAAGACACTAGATGCTTACATTAAGTTTTCTTTTAAAAGTATAAAACGCGAGATGAACGGTGTTTTATTACACCAGCTCCTGTGTCACTCGCTCTTCCCGACTTTCTCTTCTCTACGTAATTATTTCTGTTGTTTCCACGTTTGTACGTCCTAGAAAAAAAAAAAATTTGAAAAACCTAGGAGAAAAAGTAGAACCTGAAAATTACAACGCGTAACAGTCGATTAAACCTGCTATAGTCACTAACGTTTTCAAGATCCCTGAGAAATTATTCGCGCACAAGAGCAACTTGAGTCAAAATATTTTTGCCGAATGAAAAAACAGCCTACTGTCTTACCCTAATTTTCTTCGGCGAGTGAAACGAGGCGCCTGTCGCGCCGCAATGAAAAGCATCGGGACGACTGCTGCGCGAAATTACCAGGTTTCATCAATCTTTCGCTGCCGATCGCGAGATAAAGCCGTGCACACAGGGGAAAAGCGTTCGACAGTCGATAACCACTTCATCAGCGGGAATTAATCCTGCACGCGTTGCTTTCAATGTCTCATTAGTTACATTATCACGGTGACATCCGCGTGCACAAACGCGGGCCAGCTTTCTCCATGATGAATGATTGAAATCAGCGGAACGTTAACCATGAAAGGAGAGTCGACCTCGATCGATAGGCTATCCGCGGGCTTAGACAATAATTAGGTGAAAACATCGACCCCTCCCTCGGATCGGATTATCGATTGTACCGTGAGCACGGTTGCATGTAAACCTCGCGCACGATTAGCTCGAAACACGTAAGGGACTGGTTACAACGTAATATGTGGCCCTCGTTGCGTTACATCGCTGCGATTATTATGTGACACACCTGTCCCGTGAAGTTTAGTTCCCTCTTGTCGCAGTGTTTCTCAGTTTACTGGCGCTTCGAGGCGCTCGACTGAGCCGCGATAATACGAGGTTGATACGAGGCGTCGTTACGAAAGTAATTTCAAAACGATTAAAACGGTTAGATAGCTATTAGTTATTTTAATTTTATCGCTGCCTGCCAACCTCGAGTTGTCCGTCACTTCTCCTGGAGATTTTGTGAATTTTTAACTTTATATTTATTATTATCTGTAGAGCGTAAAATAGAGATACATTCTAAAATTTTATAGTCTTTTATCTTTATATAAACGAAATTACTTTCTTTATATAAACGAAAACTTTGCTATACTACGTACAAGTCTCAGTCTCTTGCACTTTTGATATTTTGGTTGTCTAATTTTATCTTTTCTCGCTATGAATAAAATATTCTGATAAAAGTAGCGAGAGAAACAATGGTGTTACCGTTACAACCGCGCCGTTTTTTTTTAAATTATTAATCACAAATTTCGGTAAACAGAGTTTTCGTCTTTTAAAAAATTAACCCTCCCGTCGAAAATTCCCCACAACATCGATTTTTACCTTCGTGATTTCAAATGTAAAACAATAGACGAAATTAAATAAATAACGATCGGAAATGAAATTCGACTGGAAATTCTTCGACGATCTGCCAGGGGGGAAAAAAGAGACTGACTCTCGCTGAGAGATCTCGTTGTTTTATTATTTTTTCTTCCACGCGATTCATTTTCGTGGAAGTAAAAACGAAAAGCGTGGGATTAATTAGAATGATTGGAAAACCATTGAAAATCGATGTAAACCGGTGAAAAGCTCCGGTCGATCGAGAGAGCTGCGCGCAAAGTCAACTCGACGCCAGCCGATACGAAGACTATTATTAAATCTATTATTTCTGTGTTATATATGTTTTGGCGCTGGTCCTCTTTGCAAAACCGATACTGCAGAAACGCGCTACGCGTTTGTAATTCATCGCGTTTCGAATCTAATAAATTGAGCCGAATTACATTTACAATACCGGTGTTCCGCGATTTCGCGAAAACATCATACGTCGGCGAACGTTTGTTACCGAACAAGAGAAATACGGTCGAATATCTATTCGTTTGAATTACTTTTACGCCGTTTATTTCGAATTGAAGCATTTACTGCCGGCTGTGGCACCCATTCCGAACTACGCGTGGTTTATTCGATTATTAAACGTTATTTTTTACTCGTCGATGATCATAGAAACACATCGTCGTACGTAAATCTTTTAATGAAGCAGAAAGTCAACGCGGAACGTATCGAACGTGTTGATATCGAGCAGTCCGTCGTTCGTAAACTTTCGGGGAAATTTATGATTTTGTTAGAAATTATTATTAAAAGTTATTAATATCAGATCCAAAAGAAATTAACTTTTAATCCTCTAGTGAGGATCAAGATCCATTTCTCTGTAAAAGGGATTATGAATTGAATTTTTGAATTAACTTGTCAGGTTCTCTCTCGACCTATTAACGATGCAAAAATGGATTTCAGGACATCAAATTTATTGAAATTCGGCGAGGATTATATATATATTTCACATTCAGGGAAGGAATTTGCTAATTTGCTAATACATTGACCATTACGAATGGTTAAATCGACGTTTAAATCTGAAATTAGCTTCAAATTGATACCAAATACTAGAAATTAGTATCAGATGGAAGATAATGAACGTTTATGTCTCACTAACGTGTAATCTGGTATGATTTCTGTCTCAGGGTGTTTAAGATGAGACTGACGAGGGATACGAGCTTGTTCGATGAGAACGTGGTCTTCGAGGGATCGAACGGCCGGCAAATTGCTTTCGATCCATTGCACGCCTACAGCGGAACCCTCGAGGGTAAGTGAGCAACGAGTTTGTTGGAATTTTTTTTCAGCGGGGGACGGGCGTCGCGAATGAACAGCCGCGACCGTTAATAGCGCGAGGGTAATTCATTAAAACGGGAACGGTTTCAATGTGAGAATCGCTATGAAATAAAAAAAAAAGAGAGAGAAAAAATGAAGCGGAAGAGTCTTGATTCAACATTTCTACAAAAAAAAAAAAAAAAAAAAAAAAAAAAAAAAAATGGAAAAAAGAAAAAGTTGGACTCATTGTCGGGCGAAAATTGTCAGAATTGCACGGATCTCGATGTCAAAGCGAAATGAAATAATAATCGCGAGGACTCGCTGTTTCCACGAGAGATTACATTATCGCTCGACGAAATATTATTACATCCCAGGAGAGAAATATATTAAAAAAAAAAAAGAAATCTCTCCGGCTCCATTTAGCTTAAAAGTGAACAATTTTCGTTACCGTTGGCAACTCGTTGGCACAATTCAATTATCCGTTCGCCGGTTACCGCGAATATTTCAACTCGATCTGCTTTCAACAATTTGCGGTTCATTTTCCTCGCAATTTCTTCTCGCAGTTTTCACATATTTAAATGTACGAAAATAAAAAAAATAAAAAAAAGAAGAAAGAGAAATACTACAGAGGGGAAATAGAACGTATATCACGGAGAAAGATACGATGTACGGCTTCGAACCGGACGCATCCAACGAGAAATTCACGCGCTACCTTTAATGAAAGCACTTCGCGCTTATTTCTGAATCTTTGCTGGCGGTTAAAGGGAGGGGGGAAAAAGCGGCGAATTCCGGTTGGTCGGCGGTGAAAGAGCCACTAGATTCCCTTTCTTTCCCTGCCAAGATCCTGCCGGTGAAATTAAAATGCAGACGCGAATCGATACGTCATAGTCTGGCTCGGAATTCTCAGCCGGTTTTCGCCCGGTGAAATATCGCGACGATATTAAGCTGCATGTATGTACGTACATATATATATATATACACATGTATACCAGTTTGGTTCGCGAGGATTTATCGGCAAGTGCCGGTCAAATAGATCGATAGATCGTTGGAAACTGTCGGCACTAAAGATGACAGAGTTGAAGATGTCGCGCTTAGAAAATTCTACAAACAGTCCAGCCAACAAATAATCGAAATTGAAGCGTTGTTAAAGACATTTAACCGAGATATCCGGTCGTTTGTCGACGTGTTTTCACAAGCGTGTGTTTCATTTTCGATCAACGCATATCTGGGCAGGAACACATACACGAGAGCAAGCTGCGATATTTTTTAATACAATGCAGCGTCAGTTGTCGCGAGCAGATGGCACCGAGGACATCGAGATTTGAGTCACGTGGACGTTTCTCGCGCGTTTTATTCGATTACATCAATTTTAAAACCCCCCCTCTCTCTCTCTCTCTCTTTTTCTATTTGCTGCCTGTCCCTTTTCCGAACGCACGAGCGAACGCGTAACGAAATTTCAATAACGTGTAACATAATTACACCGCCGCGACCGTTCGAATATCGAAATCGTTGACGAAAAGCGCGCTCGATTCGTCCCGACGGTGGTACGTTCCGGACGTTTCGCCGGCGCTTTCGAATTGATCGGCGAACGAGCGATAAAATTCTTTAATAAATCACGAGCGAAATTCGCGACCAATGAATTTCACTGAACGCACACGCGACGACTTATTCCTTTCCTCGGTATATCCTTCTTTTTTCTCGCAGCCTATCCTCCACCTCCCTTGAATATTCCTCGTTTTGCACCCCCGAGCAAATATCTTTTTTTCTCTCGCCTCGTTCTTTGTTTATTCCACTTTTTTCTCTTTCTAATTCTCTCTCTCTCTCTCTCTCTCTCTCTTTATCTCTCTTCGTTCTTTTTTCTTTCTTCTTTTATTTTGCGTATCTCTCTGTTTGCTTCTATTCCATACTTCTTCCCCTGCCGTCCCTCTGATCCTCTGCTCGCCCCACCTTTTTACGTTTGTTACCTCTCTCGTGTGGCAATGATATAGCAAGCCAAGTGGGTTATTGGATGGTTTCCAATATGCCGGCTCGCTCGACCACTGCGGTACTTTATGCGCCCTCGTATCATTTCCACGGTTTTTACGAGGTGACGTTACCTCCCACCCGAGGCCAGAGTGGCTCGTTGACAGGCTTGATAATTTTTAAGAAATTTGCGAGCTGCTACTTGAGAGAGAGCGGGGAACTTTAGTAGACGACGAGACCGAAAATTTCGCGAAAATTTTAATTGACTTGAGATAAATTTTAATTGACTGAAAACACTTATCGACGGCTATGTTTTATATTTACTATAATTAGCAGGAGAGGAAATTTGACGATACTTTTGATGTGATTTTAAATTTGTCATTATTTATTCGTCGTGTCTTATTGTGCAAAATTTTTACTATTAAACAAATAAATAATGAATAAATTATTAATTTAATATTTATTACATTAATAAAACAAGGGGCTTAAAGAAAAACTCGAGTTGTCTATTAAATATTGCAACTATCAAGTGATCTTGAACATTTTATGTTTTCTTCATTTCAGCGTTCTATGTATTTTTGTAACTCTAAATTTTCCATAAACGCGTAAAAATCCACGATATACCAATGACTCTTTCAATACATCAAAAAGCAACTTATCCAATGACACAATTCCACAAAAAAAAAAAAAAAAAAAAAAAAAAAAAAAAAAAAACGAAACAGAAACAAACATGGTGTCCGAATATTAATAACACTCGCAGTACGTGTGTAGAAGGTAGAGAATTAAATTTTCTACAAATGCGCAAAAATCCGCGGTTTTCCAATAACCACGCCGGAAAAAAACAACAATTGATGTAAACAACCATTACAAACAAACACCGCGGCGTGTCCGAATATTGATACGAACCACCGCCCGTGTAAAAAGCAGAAGATTAAACGGATGGATGCGACGGTTGATTCGATTTAGAATCCCGCAGCGGCGTGTAAACACGTGTACGGAAGTCAAATAGCGAGTACGGGCGGCTAATATGAGCGCTCAAAATTCAATGTAACAGTGTAAACCTAAGCAAACGGAGCGTCGTGCTTTAACAGGGCCTCGCATAAAAGCAAGTACCCACGCCAGGCGAAGGAGTAAATCGAGTTGAAAATCCGAAACTTTGTGTTCGCTCCCCTCTCCCCTTTCCTCTCTCTCCCTCTTCTCTCGTTCGCGTCTCAAAACTCTTCGCTTCCTGCAACGGAACAAACACGTGGGGAAACACGTACACTTTGATTCGTGGTGGACGTTCGCGAGCCATGTTTATGGGCACTATGTGTTGCAACACGAGGGGGATGCACGCGATACTGAGGCGCCCTTAGGTCTACGTTCCGTGACGTGAAAAGTCTACGTCGGTTTTATGCTCTTTTCGACGAAAGTATAAAATTTAAAGACTCGCGCTTCTTTCCGGGACAGCGGCGCGCTGGCACGTAGCGCGCCGCGCTAAAAGCGTGAAAATTGAAAGACGCAGATGTAAATTTCATCGATGCGTAAATTTTTCGCCGTCAAGTGGGCGAAGGGACGCTGAAATGCTGGAAATTTCGTCGTGACAGTGGCGCGCGGTGAGTTTGTTTGTCGCTATTTGTTTGTCAGCCGTCGTTTGTAAGTATCGAGGGGACGATTTGGTCGATTTGTTGCGACAGCGTGCGAATTTTATTTATTATCCAGCAATTGAAGGAAGCGTTTACGAAACATTCGCGTAATTACGAAATAAACGTAACGATGATACATTTTACTGTTTATCATACCGTGTAAATTTCAAATATTTCAAGAAAAACAGGGTTTTGAAGTATATCGTAGGCTCATGTATTTATATATTAGTTAAAGTCACGTAGATTCTGACAAAAGTGATGCTGTTTCTCTATCTTTTTCATTGAAAAACATAAAGAGACGCAATCTAGGGAAACTATTCTAATCGCTTTGCTGTATTTTACTCTTCTTTTACATAAATGCAAGAGACACAGTCACTTGCTTTTTTTGGTCTCTTAGATCTCTTTTTTTTTTTGCAAAATAACAATTTAATTAAAACGTGCAAAATATGCAGAATGCTTCCTAGTCGTAGTTTCACGCAACTGTCTTTGTTTCTACTTCGATCCAATTAAACTCAATTAAAGATCTGTCTCGCGGCAAAAATTTCATAATAAAGCGACGAATCTCGCGGCAGATGACGAAAGTTCGTGCAAAGAATATACATATTCAAAGTCTCGCCAGACAGCGAATGTGTATTCTCGACGATGAACACCGCGAATCAAAGAATCAAGCACACGTAACCACGGCCAGAGAAATTGGCCAGGCGATACATTTTTCTAATTAAAAACTTAAAAGCGGCCGGTAATTTCTCTCGGATTTTATCCTAATGTACCATTTGCAATAACCGAGGAGCGAGTAGGGTGAAACATCCGCGGATTTAGCTCCCCAGACGTTACGTCACCGTTTTAAGGATATTAATGTGTATTTAAGTGAGAGTTGAAAACGGAGATGAAAATATTTCCCTTTGGCCCGCGAGCTGAAACGAGGGAAATTCTCTCCGCGCCAGGATCGTGCTGCGAGCCGTGGGCGTTGAAACGTCGAAAACATTCGCGGGTCATCTCGGTATTATTTTCGATAAATTGTTATTTAGGAACAGCGTCGACAAAGGAATCGAGTATTAATTTCGTTTCCCGCGGACTCGTGATTTCCGAATATCGTCGAATACACGATGTTTCGTTGTTACGAGAATAGAAACGCGTTTATTCGGAACGCTGGCGTTATTTATTAACTACTCGTTATTAATTAAGCTGATTACGCGCCGTACAGCAATCGATCATCGAATTACAAGATCAACGTGATTCATTTCTATTTAATGATTTTAATTATATTTGACTTGCTAAAATACGAAATGTTTTTCAAATATTGAACACCCATCATCATCATGATCGCAGCGAGAGGTGTGCATTAATTTTGCGCTGGCCGCGCGTGTAAACAAACTTGAATTACACGATACATTTAACAAATCGTAACATTTTGTCGTTATTCGATGAAATGCGCATATAATTTTCTGCCCCCTTGCCAGTCTTGGCTTAAGAAAATTTACACGAACAAGGGAGATGTTATGTGCTTTTGAAACACGCAAGTACGGAATTAGGACACTAAACGTTTCTTTCGGTGACCTAGAAAAATAGGAAGATCTTCCTGCAGATCTAAGAATATAAGATTCTTCTTCTCAATATACGTATCTGAGAATATAAGGAGATGCAAATTTACACGAACGCAGGAGATCCTTGATTCTCCGAAATACACGACTCCAAAAATTCAGAGATAGCAGACTTTTCCATAAAATTTAAAGTCCCTAGATTCTTCTACAAATCAAAGAACGTAAGAAGATTCTTCTACAAATCAAAGAACGTAAGAAGATTCTTCTACAAATCCGACAGTTAAAAGCAAATGCAAATCAAAGTACTAAAGAGCCAATTACAACGTAAATTCGGAAAAGAAATTCGGCGCTCCGAATCTCCGAATCAATAAAACTGTGACTAAAGATTCTCCCCAATTTACCGTGGATCTTTATCCTGTAAAACTTCAAACGAAGTTGAAAAGCGGCGAAACAAGGTTTCAATTTCAACGTGAGCCGATAGCACGCCAATCCCTCGTTATCTTAGCCAGCCGGCGTCTGACGAGAGTCATCGTCCTTTCTTCGAACATCTTCTCGTAAATTAGCGTGGAAACGACAAGTTGTTCGAGATCCTCGAACGAACGACGATCGTTCAACGAGGTTTCCCTTCGCTGGATACCGGGCGCTAGAGCGCTAAACAACTATTTTGCAATTTCCTTGCCTGCTTTTGTTCGGCAAAAGGAGGCGGGGACTATTTTAATCATCTAAGAGTCGCGAGCCAGAAAGGGAAAGAAACGACCACGCAGTGGGAGAAGGAAAACGTCACTTACGAGGAATTGCAATTTTCTTTAGAGATCTCGCAAGACGAGGGGGGGAAAACCAGCCACCTCCGTTGCTGCTGGTGTCGGCCAAATTCTACGCCACGTCGTTGTGCATATCTCTACCGAACCATTTGTCGAAAGCAATTTTCATCTGCCAGTGGTTTTCATCGACAGCTACCCACACTCTCATCGAAAGATTCCTCGGATTCGTAACTTGGAACGTTCCATTCTTCTTGTGACTGTCGTGGTCGCCCATTGTCTACGAATATTGCGCATTGGTGTCGTCCAAAAACTTTCAAACTACTGGCACGCCTGTTGCGACGATAGTTTGTTCGATGTTGGCGTTCTACAAAATTACCAAATGTCTAAAAGTTCAGTACTGAATGACGAGTATCGAAGAACCGAGGTTACCATCTACAAATCTCTAATAAATCAAACAGTTATTTTATTCTCAATTATGAGAATCATCTGTATCACATCCGGACTGAACACTTTCACGAAATTTACGACTGGTCGCGACTACTTTCATACCTTAGATATGAAAAGGTGAAAGACCAGACAGAAAGTGTCTTTCTCAAAGACATAACAACCACATCGTAAACCTGGTCAAACGTCTAATTCTACACATGGCTGTTGAAAAATGCGGAGGTGTCGCGTGGCTGACAAGACCGAGTCTCTGTTTAGGGAAAGCAAACGCTTCGGTGGTAATTGGAGGCGCGGTGGAAGCACCTTCCGCTTTCAAGCTGGTCTCCGCCTACCCGGTGACGAAGGGGTGAGCCAGTGGTATCGCTTTACCGAGACGTCTCGTTAGAAACGACGCGTCTTAATTACGTTGTCCTGAGCCGCTGGATTAGGTTTTCTGACAGAAATTCTCGCGTCGGGAATTGTCTAGAGGCGTGTAGTCACCATCGTTTCGAGGATTTAACGTCCACGGAACTCCGAAGGCGGTGACTTATTCACCCTCGCTGCGTTACACGCAGCTGCTTACACCCTTCGTACTAAATATACTATCGCGATGCAGAGCTATTAGAATCCGATGTTGCTCGCAGTGGAAATTGTTTAACATTTCGGAGTTTCGGGAGTGAATGTAACACGTTATTATTAACAACTATTCTGAGACTTTCGACTTCTACGATCGCCGATTTCACGATTCGATAATACGCACAATATACAAAGATGTATTTTAGAATATTTGTAACATAGCAGCAATTTTATAATATTCTCCATTCAATTCTTTCACTGCCAATTGAAAAGAATGCGCATTTATTTTTTTACTAAAACTAGCTTAAAAATATCGAGTATTGTAGAAATTTAAGAAAATGTTGCCTATTTTAGATCTTAGCATTCTTTCGATGATGATTTCGAAGTACAAAGTGCATAATCTTCTTCGAACTTCGGCTGTGTAGACTAAAGGATTAATTTCTGAGTCTATATAAAAATCCACAGTGAATTGATTTCAAACTCTATATAAAATCTGACGTATGCACGACTGTGATGAATTATCAACAATTACCAGTTGGAAACAATCCACTTGCAATGTATTCACCGCAAAGGCGATTCGATCGAGCTACGCTCGCGAGTGGGCATAGAAACGAAAACCGGGATGAAACCGCGCGCGGTGCTTCACGATTTAATCGTCTGGCCTAGTCGAAATCGTCTATTTAGAATTACCAGAGAGACGAAGACATAGGGCAGCTTGTGTGGATAGAAGAGGCAGGACGCACGATACCTTTGAGGGCTGTAAGTCTCTTTCGTTATGAATGAATCCGGCAATGAGTTGGCACGGTACCAAAGGATTTCCAGGTGGCCGCGAAATTAAGCTCGACCCCGGGCTGAAACCCTCGACTGCAATCTATGCTTCACTGAATTTACTGTCCTCCACTTCCACCGCCCGCGTAGACGACTTCCACCCTCCTCCTTCACCCTCCAGTCTCTTCCGCCCTCACTATCGCCGCAACCATCGTGACAAACCCCTCCCTTCCGTTGTTCTAGCCTCGCGTTCAGGCAGCCACACGGGTGCCTCTGTCCCCGCGTCGTTTCGAAACCTTCGTCTCGAAGTAAGTCCTGGCCAGCTGCTACCAGGATGATTACTTCTTCATATTTTACGCTCCGGCAACCGCCACCTCTCATCATCTTGTTCGCCATGCTCTCGCGGAGTTTGCCATCGTACACTTGCCACCGTGGAGAGAGGTCAAGTCGCTTCTTCCATCCGCAGCAACCCGCTCTCTTCCGGTTGTTCGTCGACCCAAGAGCCAACCTCCTTCTCCAACCTCTGTCTCTCTCCTCTGCAAACTCTTCTGCGCGGAGATGAAAATTTAATCGGGTCGATATCAGAATGCAGGGACGAGACAGGGATGTTCTTTTGGGTAATTTGCGGCCGAGGCCCGAGTGACTTTTCCTCATGGACGGAACGTGGAAATCGCGGTTCTTGCATCGAGTCGGAGAGTAGGAGACAATCAGCACTTTTGTTAATCGGGTAGATTTTTGGACGGCGTCGTTCTTCGGGGAGGGATTTGAAGATTGAAAGAGATCGAATATCGGGGAAATCGTGTCAGATATTCAAAGAGATGATAAAAATTCGAAAATCGCGACTTTGCGATTCAATAGTGGACTGCGAATTTTTATGTAAATTCCACGAGAATGTTAATTAAAATTTAATTTTCAGTATTATTGAAGGCAGCCATGTTTTGGATATTTTATACGCGTTCTCTGAAATTCTGCATTTTAAAGTTTCTCTTGAATTCATGAAAGTCCACGGTTTAATTATTACATTATAACGATCGAACGAACAGTGTATGTTACAAAATTTTTAGTTGCCACGTTCACCTGTGAAAGAAATATTTGTTGTCTTTTTTTTGACGTAAATTGCTTTCAATTGAACTCTCTCTCGATCTCCGAAATTTGTCCCCTGTTCCGTCGATCGCAACGTATTCCGACTGTACGTCGAACGTCACATTTTTTTGCCTGATCTCGAATGGAACTGTCAAATGGGACGAGCTTTGGGTTCGATTCAGCCGGTCGCATCCGTTGGAACAAAGCAGCAGGAGATTACGAGGACGGAATCGAAAACCGAACGTTCCTAATCAAGTTAATGCGTATTTTCCTCGCGTCGCACGCTGAATTACAGTCGGGACTTCGTCCTACGTCTGAAGACTACCTCAGCCCCTTTCGAGCGAGCGAGTCGCTTCTGCCTCGACTTCCCACGCTTTAAATTCCCAAAGACAATCTCCTCGGGACCGTTCTGCCAAATTCGATCTTACGTTTACACAATTCGACGATTACACGCCGAGCAATCGCGGCGTGGAATACAAAACCCTCGGTAGCTTCGCAGCGATCGATTTGACGGCGCATAAAAGCTCCATCGGAGCGTTAACAAACGAGCATTTTCGCAGAATAATCGTTGCGCCCCGAGACTTTCTCGGCAACTATTAATCTTTTGTTCCTCGTCCATCGTCTAGATCCTGGCTGGTAATGCATTGCAAATTAGTCGCGCCCAACCCCCGTCCCTCCTCCCTTCCCGCCGTAAATTACACATTGATTGAACTAAGGTTACGGAACCAATCTCTGTCGGAGGTTGTAAGTCGTGCGCGAATAACGTTTAATAAAGTCAAACAGCCATCGTCGAGTATCATACATATAGTTTCATCGCGACGTGAAATGTTCGCGAAAACTTTTGCAAATGGCTTCCCTCGTATTAAGAAGCATGGAGAAGTTAAGAAACAATTTCATTCTCGTAAAGTATCTCGTGTATCTCTTTCTTTTCTTTTCTTCTTTTTTTTTTTTATTAGAAACGATCTTCGTAGTTACGAAAAGATTTTACATAAGAATAATATTTATATTTATATAGCAAAATGGTAGTGGGTGTTTACGATGTAAAATAGTCGACATTGAAGAGATTGGGTTTGGTTCTCTGCTTTTCGATCGCGCGTGTTAGTTTCTCACTTTCACTCGTAATTTTATTGCTGGAAATCGATATTATATTGTACTTTCTTTTTTAACATACAATTAACTAGATTAATAATCATCACGGTTAGAACGTTTTATCGACAATATAAATGATTCGAACTATTGAAACTGTAATTAATCGCGTTTAGGGATAAACCGTACAATTGCAACACTCGTGTTTCTCGGGGGAAAATTTATCCCGTTTAAAAAGGAAATAATGCTCCAAACATCCGGGCGGAACTGCCATTGCGAAAGAGTTAGAAACATTCGTTTCAATAATGAGAAAACTCGAACGGCCGAAATTATCCAAATTATCACCGATTCAAAAATCAGTTTCCCACGAATTAGCCGGACGAATTTAAAAACTGTGAAAGTGATTTACCGGTTCTTGATACACACGATAATTGTTTCCGAACAACTATTTGGCCCGTGGGGCAGGAATAAGGGGGGGGGTGGATGGGGGCGGTAGAGAGCACGAGGAATGGAAGCAGCAGCAGCAGCAGCAGCAGCAGCAGCAAAATGGTAGGGTTGGGTTAAGGAGAAGCAGAGGTCGCGGCGGAAACGAATTTCTTCGTCTCGAAGGAGGAGGATGTAACAGCTGGTGGTAACAGGATAATTACTTCTTAGCATTTCACGGCTCGCCGAATCTCAGGCACATTATGCGCCCGTGCTGGAAAGCTCTCCTTGGCCATTTTCAAGAACTCGTGATTCCTGGCTCGTGAAAAACTTCCCGCCGCCTCCTGCCCGCCCCTTGCCACGCTTATCCACCGCCACGGTTCGGTGATTACCGGCCAACTATTCGTCATTTTTCCACCGAGGAGGAGACGAGGAGGAAACACCTTTCTCGCTTGTACATTGATTAACAAACTCACGCAACGCTTGGTGGCTCACCAGCATGGTTTTTCAGCCAGCACGTGAAAAATAAGAAATATTTGTTTGTTTCCTCTGCGTTCTTCTCTCTTTCTATCTATCTCTGTGGAAATGAAAAAACTCGAACGATAGAAAAAGCAAAGGGAAATGTTTCGTTAACGAAAGTTCCGTGTTGGAATTTTCGTCGGTGATAATGAGTAAATATCGGACGATCGATCGGTGAAAGAGGAGAAGTGGAAAAGACGGCAATCGTCAAATAAACGGCGAGTTTAATTGAATGGCAACGGACGACGAGCGCGCACGTACTTTGCACACCGTTCCACGATTTACCTTAGAGCAAATGCGTCCAATTCAGTACCCTAATAATCGATAGCTCCTCCATGGGAGAACACGCCGGCCTCGAAGATTTACGAAGGCGCTTTGATTGCCGGTGATTAATTCTTTAAACGCAATCAACGGAGTGCTTCTAATTCTATGGGGCCGTTGTTCCGCGCTAATTGCATATCGTTAGATGGTACGCTTCGTAAATCAAACAGGTTTCTTTTTTCTCTCCTCGTTAATTAACTTCGTTTTGCCAATTGTGCTGTTTGAAATGTGATTCGAATTTAACCCTTTGCTGCTACGCTATTTAATTGTGTACATCGCATTTCGTTTCGGTACAGGTTTATCTAGGGAGTCAACTATCGACGACGGTGTGAAACGTGTATCAATTAAATTAAGAGTGGCGAAAAATTACAAAAAATAGGATAATGATATTTCACATATATCCTATTTTATATATATATATATATATATATATATATATATATATATTATTTTAGAAAATGAAATGTGTACAACAAGATATTCATAAATTAATAGAAGAAATTGTAGAATATAAATATAATTTATATGTTTCACAGAACGTGTCTTAAATCTCTGAAAACGCACGACTGTAAATCTACAAAATTCAGAAATTGGCTGCCATTTCATTCTGTTCGTTCAAGCGAATCTATTTTATTTCCGAAATTATCTAGGTAACCTAAAGTTACAAAGAATAAATAGAACGTTAATCATAATATCACACATAAGTCTCTTTTTGGTTGGATTCGAAGGAAGTAATGTTCGCGAACACGAATTCGCAAGGCAATCCTGTTCTCTCAAGCGATCAACGTTGATTAAAATATATATATATATATTCCGCCGCTTGAAACCACCGGTCCAGAAGAACGTCTGGTAATGCCAGGGCAAGCAGATCAGGGGCAAAAAGGGTTAATAAGGGGCGTCAAAACAGAATCTCGGCCTTAAAACGCGGCTTTAAGCGGCTACGATAAAAACGTACGAAGCGGTTCATATTCATTTGCCGCTTAATTGGAAATTTATGGCCACCGGGAATATATTACTTGGCTGTATAATACCGAAACTGTCGGTCGTAACTTTCGCGGCAATGAACTTTAAGCGCGTATCGGTCTACATGAACACTTCACATCAGTCTTCGTACTATTTACGAAACTTCGATCGCGAATGATGATCGAAAATGATGGAAAAATACAGCGATAAACCGGTGTCGAGCTCGATTTTTTTAGAAATTTTTGTACATTTTTATAAATTCTGATGTTAGTCGATGAAATCAGTCGAAAGGCAGGTATTTACTCTCGTCGCATCCGAAGCGAGCAGTTGCAACGTAATTAACACGTGGTTGAAATCTAACAAACTGACGCAGTTTCGTCGAGAAACTCGCAAACAGAGAATACAACCGCGTAGCAAATGTCCTATAAGATGGTTTTCGTTACGCAGTTAAGAGTTATCTAAATTCACGAGTAAAGAATACAGAAACATACAACGATTTTCTTTTATGTTTCTTGAAGTTTTGAAGAATTTATTGTAAAAAGAATCACGAGTGGTTGTTTAACAGGGCGCCGTGTCTGACCAAAACCGTTCCTATTCTACTTGACCGTCAGATATGCACGTTCCCTCGATAAATAAGCGAACGAAAATCAAGCCAAACTTGATGAAGCCATACTTGATCCTCGTAGACTCGTTGATCTCAGAGAAGTAATAACGAGAGAAAGGGAGAGAAGTGAATCGTCGCGACGACAAGACGCTTGACAAACGTAGAAATGTGAAAGGTTACGGAACAATTTTCTCGCTCCCGCGGGGTTTCAGGCTGGGTGGGAGGGTTGAAACGAGGCGCAAAGATTCTGCGGATTTAATGGGGTATAAAGATATAAAAATGACATCTCTAGACAGAGGGTGAGGATAAGATACGGTCAGCAATGACGGTATTTCAAACTAATGGCCAGATGTTGTCATCTCTCGTCGACCAGTTTGTCTTAAGGAGCGTACACAAGGATCGCGTGAAGGAACTCCCCCTCGCTCGTGGCGAGACCGTAACATTTTTCTGCGGCACGTAACGTTGTCTAGCTCGAGCTCCACAGCCGGATAACTTAATTGCGTTTCGAGGGAGAATTTTTAACCGGGGTTGAGCCCTATCTTAATGGAAACACATTGTTCATTCTACCCGTGGATTATTAAATTAACATTGAATCACGCTCGTTGGAAGCTGCAACTCTCACTGAAACGTTTCTCTTAAATTACTCGAAGGAGAATTTTTAATTCTACTCGTTGCGAACCTGATTTTAAATGTATTTAGTTTGGCAATTTTCTTAAATGTACTTAAATCGACGATCATGTGAAATTAATGAGATTCAGGAGAGAATTCTATCTTGATGAAAGCGTATTATTTATTCTTGATTAAATTAAGACTGAACTTGATTCGAAGGTGTTTTACGCGTTAGTCGTTCGAGTTGAAAAAAATTTTGAAATTTTTATCGCGTGAATTTGGTTCGAATGAATTTAACGATTAATCGAGTTAAAATTTATAATGTTTGCTAATCCGCTTTTCTTGAAATCACTTAAATGTACAACTTTCCAAGATCAAACAGTTTCGGAAGCGAAGTTTCAACCGACTTGAACTTTATTTTAACGGAAGCATCTTGTTATTTCTTTCAGTTTCCATTAGTTATTGAATTAATATCGACTTTGATTCGAATTTTGCGCGTTGTAACTGCTGTTGAAACATTTTTCTTGAATCTCGTTAAATCCACGGTCGCTCAAGATCAAAAAGTTTCGTCGAGGAATTTCCAACCAAACTGAACTTTGATTGAAACATATATTCGTTCAATTAGTTGCCTATTAAATTAATATCGTTTAGATCAACGATCGTTAAATTGCTACCATTAATTGATTATCCTTTTCTTTTATGACTAAATTAAATTATAGAGGATCGAAACTCGTAACTGTCACTGAACAATTTTTCCCATTTTTCTGAATGTAGTCAAATCAATAATTGGAACAAATAGCTACCATTAATTAATTTCTCTCTTACAACTAAACTAAATTCCAGTTACGGAGAGTTAAAAATCATCATTTTTCCCCACATTCACAATTGTGAAATTGTAATAAACAGCTGCGACAACTAATTACCTTTTTCTCTCGCAGCCGAATCAACTAAATTCTGACTGTAAAGATGAACAGTTTTTCCTCCAAATTCTCGCTCCAAACTCTAGTTAAATCGACGATCGTTCAAGACGATGAAAAGTTACAGAGTAACTGCCGGGAACCGGGTGAAGGATCGTTACGTTTACTTGGAAATTCATGAACGCGTTTCACGTATTCAATCCGAAAATACGTATTTTTCAATCTTCACACGGAGGAAGATTCACTCGGAGAAAGTTGGTGGGAGCGTGGCGCGTCAGCGGGACGAGGCGTGGCGAATTCCTGACGACAAGTGTCGAACGCCCTGGCAGACGGACGTTCAATCTCGAATTCTCGGCTATATGCCGAGCTGAAGGGGAACGAAGTCGATGGGAATCGACGCGACGAAGAACACGAACGCTTGAAAAGGCGAAGCGTGTGACGTGGATATAGAAAGAAAGGACAACTATTCATGGTTCGTTTGCAGCCACTGCTGAATCCAAACACACACGTGTACCGATATCCCTGCCCCTTCCTCCCTTTACCGATGCAACAATGGCGTTGCGTCGCCGGTGCTGGCTTTCCAGCACCGAGATTCTCGATTGTACAGGTTAAGTGGTGTATGCATTTGGGCCAATAAATTTCCAGCGGCGTGCAAATAGAGAGAGAGAAAGGCCGTGAATAACGGGTTGCACACAGCCGGCCCGCTGGGGAGAACAAGTATTAATTTATGTAAATCTGCGACCCTCAAGTCCACCGACAACTCTCGTCAAACGTCGAATTTCAAACGGAATTCACCGTTTCCCACCGTCGGTTAACCGATGCATTTCATTTCGACCGGGGTGTGTGCGTCGCGGTTTACGGGATATCCCCCTGCGTTTCTTTCTCCTCTTTTCTTTCTTTTTTTTTTTTTTTTTTTTTTTTTTTTCCTTTTCGNTTGGAAAGTTGGAAAAAAAAAAAAAAGAAACGGCGAAAACGATATGAAAGCAAAAATATTGAAAAACCGCGAGCGTTGTTTCATAAAAAATTAAACTTTTTACAGGAGAGCGCGCGCGAGAGAAAGAGAGAGACTTGCTTCCATCTCCCTCGTGGTTAAACGCTCGCGGGTAGCATTTTCTCTTATTTTCGGTCGGTAAAATAGACCCGCGGAGCTGGGGTTTTATTTATGGGCCAGGATCCACGGACAGGCTTCAGCCGGAACGTCGAGTCGTTTGTTATTTTTTATCACGACCTTCCCGCAATTATCGCCCCGGCGTTTCGCTATCGTCCTCGCGGCACCGACGATATCTTACCGTTAATTTTTCACTTTAGCGCGGCTCCGGTTGGCTCGCGCAATCGCACCTCGCGACTCGGCAAAGATTGCCAGAAGCCAGAAGCCAGATAGAAGCCGGTTCTCCGCCGCGCTCGTAACTTACGTGAAAATATAAATTAAACGTCGCGCGTTTACTCGTGCTTAGTTAGCGGCCGGGAATAATAAATTCTAATGAAAAGCAACCGGCATCCGCGGTTTGCGCGTGTGTACACGCTGGCGCTGACGCTCGTCCGCGTTCACGCTCGTGCCCTCTTTTGAAAAGTTCGTAATTGCGGCGGACGAGCGACGAGCGGGTGTATGCACACACAGGGGGGCTGTGAAATCCCCGGCGGAACTCCTTCCCTTGGCGAACAACCCGCCCCGGTTTTCTTTGCGATTAATTTTCTGCAATTCACCGTCGGTCGTTCTAAATTCTTGGAAACCGAGTTATTAAGCGTCACGAGCCTGTCTCGCCCTCTCTTCGAACCTTTGTCCCATTCAACGCGACGAAAGTTCAACGAATCGTGGAACGAACGATCCGCCACTGGCAACTGTTAAACGTTAAAAAAACCGAATCGAATCCTCGAGTTCTGTTGGAATTATGAAAACGTGAGTATCGTCCCACGTACGTAGAGACGTTTCCGTGTTATTTTTGAGTTAGAAAATGAGGAATTTATATTTATACGGAACGAGCGAACGACTCGTGTAGATCAAACAATCGTTTAAACAGAATTTGATTGAGTTTCGTCCGGACGTACGTGTAATTTTCCCCGCGCGTGTTATTCCCGTTCTTCGTTGTATTTTTAAATTACAAGATGATGGCGGAAATTCAACGCGGGAAAAATCGATCGAGTTCTATTACGATCGCTGAATATGAATTTCGTTCGACAAGCGTAAATGGAAATTTCCCGTTCTGATTTTATTTCGAATTACTTTTGAATTGAATTTCATTGGGATCGTCAGGCGTGCGTTTCGCTCGCGAGCGCGTAAACGAAAATTCTCCGGGATTACGTTGTTTCTCACTTCATCTTCAAAACCGTGAAACGTTAATCATAACTTTACAGCAAGCGTTGTCTTTTCTTTTCCACGACATCAATTCGATAATGAATTCCTTCCACTCTCCGTCGGTGGATTTTCTGTTCGTTCGCGTTCCAGCGCGCATCTGATTTATCGGCGGCTCAATTATAATCGTAAATCCTCTTTTCAGCCCGACGAATCGCTCCCAGGGGTGGGAAATGGAAAAAACTAATCGGGTCTTTTTCGCCTAGCAGACCGGTCTGGGCTGCTCGATTCGCATCAAACGGAAGAGCCGTCTTTACTCTCCCTCCTTTTGCTTTTATTACTCTAACGTTTCTCGTTTTTCGGCGGTATCCCCTCTCCCGAAATTATCTCTCGTGAAATGTTTTCGTTAAGCTTTGAAACAGCCGCGTGCGAGGAACGCGGTGATTCGTCGTAATTCGAGTATGAAAAAAAAAGAAAGAAAAAAGAGAGAGAGAGAGAGCGAGGCGTAAAACGAAGGTTCGCGTTGTTGTTGTAGCAACGAAAGCGTGAAATCGCAATTTGCACATGTAACGAGTGCAATCACGTGGGGAATTTGTTCAGTTTCGAAAAATATTTAATATACAACGCGCGAGGGAAACCGCGATCCTTGGAGGAGTAACGACCGAACGTTATTCGGCTCTTTCTATCGAAAAATTTCCGTGCCTATGCTCTTTTTAATCGATAATACTTCGTTAGTTCGTACACTGCTCGCTCGTAAGTTTTGATCGATATGCTTTGAGCGATTCGTTTCTAGTCGCGGTGGATTTTATGGATATGGATTTTGGACCGTGGTGCAATTGATGATGAATTAGTTAATCTAAAACTACTATTTAAATCGTCTATTTGAAAGCGTAACAATAATATATCACAATATATTTATTTATGAATTAAGCACAATTAATTGCTCACATTGATTGAATCAAAAATTTTTCTTTGAACGTAGAAGACCTTTCACGATCCAATTTATATACTCCAAAAATTGTACATAGTCTGACACAAATAAAGAGTAATACTTTCTTATGAAATTTCCAATACTGGTTTCAAAAATATAGCTTAATATAATATTTTAAATGTTGTAAATTCTCACAAATATTTTCGTATTTTTTGTACAATCTATAGGTGTCAATTATTATGGTTATACGTTAGTTTTCAAAGATTAATTTGATCGGGCAGTATACAATTATAGGTATCCGTTAATAATAGTTGATTAACTCATCATCAATGATTGCTGCAGATTCATCCATCTTCGACTTTCTGACTAAAAATACGTCCAATCAATAATAATCGATTCTGCGGGTATTTTTGAGCGACGGCGTATATTTTTAACAAAGTGTAATGGGGCGAATTGGCGGGGGCCTGAGCACGGGCGCCACCCTCTGTTATATCGATTCAACATTGTTAACGTTTCGCACAATAACGTGACATTAATATGTATGCAGTAGTTACTTGGTGTTTGTAGTCAGACACGACCGCTCTATTGTCGAGCTACTTCGCTTGTTCATTGTGTTACGTCTACCGCGTTAATTTGTCTTCGAAAATAACAACCCATTAGAATTCTCGGTGGAACAGACGTGGCGACGTTACGTTGCAACGAGGCGCGCGTGCAACGAGGAAACTCGCGTTTCGTTTCAACGTCGGCCTTCATCTATCATCCGGCAATCGTAATATGGATTTAACGCCGGACCGTGAAATCCAATATAACGTAAATCCATCGATACGACGAAATTATGACGAACAACTGGTCGGAATTCTTACCGCGAGAGCGGGCCGGATTTACGGAAGGGAATGTTACACGGAAGAGTGGGGAAGGGGAGAAACTTTCCATAGAAATGTTTCATCATCTGTCCGGCGGCCACGGTACATTTGTTTCGTTCGTATCCCCAGCGGAGGGATACGTTTCTCGTACAAGTTTCAGACCGTAAAATTTGATTTCCCCCCGAAAGCCCGTTTCGCCTATCGTTTCTTACGTACGTACGTACGTACGTTCACGTCGATTCGTTTAATCGATTCGTTTGGCCGGCTGCGGCGGGAAATTGAAACAGAACCTGACGCGATTACTTGGGGAATTCGGAGAATCGGTGGGAATTTAGAAAATCTAACGAAATCCGGGGAATTTGGGGAATTTAAGAAATTTCGGGAACTCGGAGAACTTGGAAAACCTCGCAACGTGGAAATGTCTGATGTTTACACGTTCTCTCCTTCGCTGTTGCGAAGAATTCCAAAACACTCGTTCTCGAATATATCGTGGTAACTGAATACTTTGACGCCCTTTATCGTTTAATCGAGGGCTTGATCAGATACGAGCTCGACACTGCGTCGCACTTTGTCGATAATTAGCAAGAGCTGTTGCTCGAGAGATGAACGAAACGTGCATGCCGATCTTCTTTCAACAAATTTCTCATTAACGGAATTTTGTTTCGCGTTCGCCAAATTCTTTCGACGATTCCCTTCTCGGCGAGTCGACACACTGCGCCGGATCGTGTCTGCTCGCGAATGGAGTTTTCATTCGGTCGTGTGCCGATCGAGACTCGTGATAGACACGCGTACTCGTTTGCCGTGGCCCGTTGAATATTTTATAGCGGCGGCGCGCGATATATATATATATATATATATATATATATATATATATATATATATATATATAGATAGATAGATACATATATATTACGGCTAGCAACCACCAAATTAAAGCTCGCGGAAACGGATATGAATTATTACCGTGGCATCGACTGGTTCAGACTTTGATACCGCGCCAGGCTAGCGCATCACGTTCAGCTGTGCCGCGGCTCGGCCATTGATTGACGTGCTCACGTTACATTAACCATCAACAATGCTTGCTACGAATATGTTGTAATTGCGTGATTTCCATGCTGACGGACAGCGGCGAATCGATTCCGGCATCGCGGCAATCGGGGCGTCAAGTGAAAACCTTGTGAATACATTTTAATCAAGCCGTTACCGTCGCTAGTTGCCTTCGTTAACTTGATTTCTGAAAACATTTCACAAACACCGGCCTCATTATTATAAATTACCGCCGTGTGTTTTCCCCATACCCCTCCGATTGCTCTCGATAATATTTTGAAATAAAGTACGAAAGCAAAACGCCGGATGATATAAACCGACGTTTTACTTTACTATCGTTTACCGTTGCTTCCTCGCCTGTAATTATTGACGTTCTGTTTCATTGCATATGAAGATGCGCAAGGAATATTCTGAAATGAATGAAATTAAAACGAGAAGTCACCTCCGTGTCTGCGAACGTGCCTTTTGTTATGTTCTTGTTAATTATTTGTTACGTACGTACGGTGTTGGATGAAAGTAAACAAAAGAGAAATGGAAAGACATAAAAGTCTGTCATAATTTTCAAACGATGAACCGTTTTCTTGCGGCGGAAAATGTTAACTCGCTGTGTTATTGAATCACTCGAAGACAAGACAATTGCGCAATTTTAGAATTTTATCTCCATCACAGTGAATATAACGTGCAAAGAACAGTTGACACAAATTACTACAAACATTGTTCACGAGTTAAATATTTTCCTTTGTTCGCCGTTGTACGAATACGTGTCCGAAGGAAGAATATGAAACGCGAGATGAAGCAGTGGCTGACTGCGCACGTTCCTACTCCACTCGATCTTGCGAAGTTTTCTCTTGATACGCAGTAATTTCTTTTTTGTTTTATCATAGTACGCTGAAAGAGACTATGTTCCGAAATCCCGGTGGAAAGAAAAAAAGATACAGCCGCAAAATTACCGCGCGTGGCAGCCGATTAACCTTGTTGCAGTCACGGTCCAGTTATATCGGTGACATGCGAAGAGACACGATGCGCACCGAACAGGCGTCTCTGTCAAAGAGATAATTGCGAGTAAATAATGCTACGCTGTGGCTGGCCGGTATGGTCTCCATTTTGGTGGATGGTTGAAATTGCCGTAATAATAGTTACACACACACACACACACACACACACACCAGACTGGCCGGAAAACGCATTCTAAAAGACGAACGGTGGCAATGCGAGGCATAATAATAAAATTTCGCGCGTAATTACGGAACGCGCAAAACGCAGGAAACCGCGAGCAGAAACCGCGCTGCGACTGGCGAAAGTATACTTACATTAGAACATCTTTTATATTCGTACATTATGTAAAACATTTTGAAATTTCATTCACATTGTGGTAAAATTTAAAAATTTATGGTAAAATTACGGTAAAATTTGACGTAAAATTTGAAAATGCGTACTGTACGAGCTACGGGATTGCAAAGATAATAATCTGTTTAGCAAACGATTAGTACACAGCGCAAATAGTCAACTTAAATATTGGATATTATCACTGAATATCGAAGTTTGTTAATATAACATGATATTTATTATACAATGTACAGTATGTTATTATATAATACTATGTTTGTTAATATAGTGGATAATTAATTTTATATTGAATATTATCACTGAACATTAAAATTTATTAATGTTATGGATAAATACATTTTTCTGCGGTGTTCGTGTGATCATACATTTTCGGATTTAATTTGACAGATATTAATCAAGTTTCTCGTGATATCTTCTTGTACATTCAAATATCTTGAAGTCTACAATATTTTTGAATTTGTTTCCGACTCAATGAATCATAAATCTGGATAATTGTACCTCGTTGCAGTGTTAATGAAATGTCAAAATGTTTCGTACAACGTGCACAATACACTCACAAAGAATTCACAAACGTTCAACGTACTATCGCGAGCATTTGTATGCATACACACACGCTACACACTATCGTAATTCCCAAAGCTTCCGCTCTCGTACAACTAGTTTCCCGTGGAATTCGATAATTAGAATGAATACCGTGTCATTGGCAAGGAAAATTAATATCGTAATAACTTGAGGCGTATCCGCGGTATCGGATCGATCGACCTTTCCCCACCCCTTAGAGAAGAACGCTCTCGTCTCTCGTTTAGATTGTTTTATGCGGACTCTAATCTCGTTGGAATTGCATGCAAAATGCAGGGTGCGTTCGTGTACCGTATTCACCACACACGTACTATGCGGTACTGGCGGTTAGATGTTACATACTCGTATACAAGAGATGACTTTGATCGAACGACCAAGCCAATCAGGAACTCAATTTGTCGAAGCTAATCCAGTTATGCGAGATATGAGCCGGTCTTTTCGTGAGCCATTATTATTGCAAATAATAACGCGATGCCGAACACAATGCCGGGCTGGTTCAACATCAATCGGGACCAGAGCGCTTTGTGCTTCAGTTTGATGTACATGACGTACGAAATAGACAATTTCACGAGAAGGAACGTTGTTGCACGTTGTGCGTTGCACTCGTTCGTAAAAATATTAGAATAATTACGGAGAGCGAAGTTAACCTTGAACGTTGTTCGAAATTTATCGGGGGCTTTGACGATCATTTCCTAGTTTAGAACTTTCGCGTTCGTTCTCACTGGTAAACTTTAAACGTTTAACGTTGTAACAAAAACCTTGCACCTCGCCTCTGTGTGCAATACAGTTGTTGAAAAATTTTGTTTGAAATTTCTGGCTCGAAACTTATGCAAAGATAAAAACAATACAGTCTTTTGAAATATATCAGTTCGCTTGATAATAAATTACACAATATCGATACTCGAGTGATTAAATTTTAATTAAAGTTCTCTGCGATGAATATTCATTCAAAAACACTTTCGCGGATTCTAGAATCGATCAACTTCAAATTTAAACGAGCGCTTCTCTGAATTGACACTCTAACTACGCCGGGAACTGCAACACGGCGTAAAAAGACGTAACGAAAGCAAGAACATGTAAATTAAGGAGGTTCGCGTGTTTTTTCTTTTTTTTTTTTTTTTTTTTTTTTTTTTTTTTCTTTGGGCATCATCAAATTATCCAACTTTAGCGCAGACGCGCTTATTACGAAAAAGAAAGATGCCGGTGGTTTTTCAGGCGGACGGTGAAAAAGGAATATTAACCGTGCGGTGAAACGAGCCGTATGTATGTATATGCCGCTCACGTAAGTGGATTTTCATGTAAAATATTTCACGAGAACGTCAGTCCATTCGTACGTCTGAATCACTGAGATACCTCGTGCTTCCGTCCAAGGCCAGACTTTGCCATTTTAATTTACACTCACTATCCAGCTGTGTCTTGTTCCCCTCGAATTATCCCTAATTTTACGTTTTATTTGCCCAGCAATCTCGAAGAGATCGTTGCTAATCCCTCGCTAGATTGAATTTCTGATTTATACGATACAGTTGCACATTGCGAACGTTGATTGTCTCCGACGCGGAAAGGAGGAAAGAAATCGATCTGTTTCTTCCCACTTGTTTGTCAAGATGCTTGTCCAGATCGTGAAAATGGCATCGGAGGGAAGGATCGAGCGGTTTAATTTTTAATCGCCTCTTTCACCGAGACGACTTCTCGCGTTGGTTTCCGTTGGTGTAAAGCGCATTTTAGTGTCACTCTTACCGCCTCGTCTACCGTCTTAAATATTGCATTCCGCGGAGCAACAGTCGCATCAATTATGGTTAGTCGGAAGGGGGAAGAATTTAAAATGGTGACTGTATGGAAAGCTTTATTGGATTCTTCAGTATTCTCACTTGTAACTGAATTGTGAATGCTTGTAGACATTTAGATTCTCGATTTTAATTTCTTTTACGAAGTGGAACCCGAATTGAGACTTCTCTCATTCTCTAAATATTATGTTACAATCATAACCAGTAGTTTATTTTGAATGTTTTTCACGTTCTTGAAAAATAGCATACGTTTTTTTGTATATTAAGATTATTCGTTTCACGATTCACGATTTACTTGTCTACACGAAATTAAACATTTAAATGCGCTTACTATCTGTCTGACTAGTAAAGAGTGCATCTCTTTCTCAAAACTACGCAGGTATTCGTAGAATCAGTGGCATTCGAATCTCAAGAAATTCTATAGAATATTCTATAGTATTCTACAATAATTGCCATCCGATTTTACATTAAAATCTTTGAGAAATTTTCACGTGTGTTGTATATTTTTGTTTTTCCTTTTTTATCTTTAATTGCAAGAGAATGTATTTGATTCAAATGCAATCGAACCTTTCAAAAATTCTCGCAAGGTACAAAACGAAACTTGCAGACAAAATTTCGCGAAAATTTCAAACGTAATAACGTGATTGTCAGTTTGTAGCCTCGTGAATGCAAGAGGTTGTTTCCTTACAAGTATCGTAGCGAACATTCTTTTAACATCGACAGACAACCTAGAAATAATCTTTCGATTAAACTCCAAAATAGTCGCGTGTATAGCAACGCTCGATTGGATCTCGTTCGAGAGAACGAGAATGAGTAGCAGCGAGGTTGGCGGAGCTTAGCAGTTCGTGGATGTCGTAAAATGTGCAAAATGAGAGGGGAAAAGAATTTCGGAGGAGAGTTTCCCTGGGAGAAGATATCAGGCAGGCCGGAGAGAAGACGGCGAGTAATTCACGTAAAAAAGCTTTAGCCAAGTTAAACGAGCGAGAACGGTCAGGGCTGAAATTTCGGTTGCTCTCGTCTCGGTTTACGTGCGACAGGTCGTCCGGAAAACTCGAAATAAGTGAATTTTCCCTCCTCCTCCTTTCCTCTCCTCTCTGTTCGCTATCCCTCTTACCGGAAGAATTGTTACGCAAAGCTTGAGCGTGGCTTGAGAGCATGCTTCACGGCGCATTCCTTCAAGCTGAGCCACTCTTTTTCATTATCTGCCCCCTCCCCCAACCAGCCGTCTCTTCCTTCCATTCTCCGTTTGCTTTCTTTCTTTCAGCCCGATGGGGAGGTGGAACAACGACGAACGGAACGGTGGTCAGGAATATTGATCGATTTGAATTTTATTCGAATCTCCTTATCGGAATTATTTCAGTTACAGGTGAGGCAAGACTCGCGACCGTCCTCCGACGGATTTACATACAAATGGAAAATTTATTCATTAATAGAGGAATTATCGACGACCGGGGCGTAAATCTTGCGTCGCAGAGATTCAAATGAGGAACGTGTGCGAATAAGCGCGTTGTGTACAAGCGCGATAATTATATTCTTAGAGATGCTTTGTAAATCTGGAACGTTGTTCGTCATTAATTGAAGCGAATCTTGCTTGAAATTGAAACGGCACGAAAATGAAACGCTTGAAAATATATCATTGAACGTCCGTTCTAATTTTAAATATTCAAATTTGTAAATTCATAACGCTGTTCTGAATTATTTCGAAACTCCCAGTTAATCTGTAATTTTTCGATATTTTTAGCTCTTACGTTTTAAATTTTTAGCGAAGGGCCGCTATTCTAAGTTCTTAGGCAAATGCAGTAAACCTAGAATCTGTGTAATTTCGATGAAAAGTTTCGGTTGCTTCGATGAGTTCATTAGTTCTAACGTTAGTAGACCAGCACAGATTCAAGTGGAACAACAGAGAGTTTTTATTGCAACTAGGCGCGGTAGGAGCAGATTTATCGCAAGTCAGATTCGCGAGGGACGTTATTGTTCGAAGTAGATCCGGGAATCAAAATCGCGTGATGCCTGTAATTACGTGTTGATTAATTGAGCACTCACGCCAAGCTGCTGGCTACCTCATAGCGACGGCTGCCAACGCCTCTTTTTTACGGGGAATTTATTGGGGCGGTAGCTGTTCACTCGGTTAAATAAACCATTCCCGTTAAAATGTTCTTTCGCATTAATAATACCGTATCTGATCAAAAACGCGGCACCCGTTGCCCCATTTTTCCAGATACACTCGACCGATAGCGCATGACATCCGCTGCACCGAGTTGCTTGATGTTCACTCGCGAACACGGCCGCTTTTGTCATTGGAAAAATAGGATCTAACAACCTTCTGATCAACTTGCTTGCTTTGAAGGAAAGTAAACACTGGAAAATTCACTCATCGCGTCGTATTAATATTGATCATCGTGACGTAGGATTTTGAAAATTTGCATTTAGTCGTTTTAATCTATAAATACGCGATTAAAGTGGAGAACTATCTATTTTTTTTTTTTTTTGGAATTTAAATGCACAACATTTTTACGACACGGTCAAATTTACAGTCATTGGCCGTTGAATCGAAATTATTTACATGTTACAAATTTTTAGTTAATCCTGAAATTTTTTATTCGATTAAATTTTTATCCTCAATATTAAAAATTTAATAATCTAATATAAACTTCTATATAGACAATCGTCTGTAAACCTAGCAACGCTAGTTGAATAAATTTTCTGCGGGAAAAAGGACATCGGAAAGAGACGACACCTTCGGGATGACACCTTTTGCGGCACTTGGACGAAACGTCAGCCTCGACGAACATAAACACGCGTCGGGCTCTTTTAATTTCGTCCGATTGAGTTTCTGTCATGTTACCCGTTCGGTTAGTTTCATTTGCGGTGATTTGAAATTCGCGAGATCGTGTGCAAAGCCGTGGAGATCGTGTTTCAGGGACAGGCATGAATTTTTAAATGAAACGTTGCTCGTTCCCTCTCCCCCTCTCCGTGGCTCGCGGTGTCTCGCCGAGGAAAAAGTTTCGTTAAATTTACCGAATGGTTGGTAGGTCGGCGGCCATCAGAGCTACGTTAGTTACTTGGATTAGCTTTTTCATTACAGCCGGCCTCCGGGTCCGTTTAAAACGGAGCCAATTCGCGCAACCGGATAAATCATTCATGGAGCAAATTACCTGTTTGTCAGAGAAGCCCCGTGCTTGTTTAGGGAATCTAATCACGTTTTTCCCCGTCAGCGGCCAGGCAAGAGACGCGGCCACCCGCTGAAAACTTTCCGGACACGTTTTATCTTCGTCACGATCACGATTCTATTTAATGTCACCGTGATCCGTCAATGTTTGCAAATTGCGATCGACCGTGCCAACGGCTCGCTCTTTCAATCCTTATCAATTAGAATTCTATACAGGCCGTTAATGCGATGTGCGATTATTGAACTGCTCGATCATCTCTCGCACGACAGATCCTGTTAGGCTCATCTGTCCCGGAATATCGTACGCATAGTAGCGATCGAGAAATCAATCTCTCTCTCTCTCTCTCTCTTTCCGAAAGTCCATTCGGTTTTATTGAATTGACATCGTGATGGAACGAATCCTGGTTGCTGATGAATGATTGTTTGTATTAAAACTCTCTATTTATTTCTATTTTATTCTATTAAACATTCACATTCTGATTCTTCGTGCTCTGTTTTACCGTGTTCTATATTAATATTTCTTCCCCGTTTGAAAAATTTTGTTTGTCTGGTAGAGAAATAATGCAGATTTTCCTCTATCACGCCAGATAACTGTATCGTTACGATACAGCATTCTTCCATCAAACGTGAAAATATACAAGAAACGCAAGAGTTGTATCATTGTTGAAACAATTGACAAAATACAATTTGTGCTTCGACATACCTTAGGTAGAATAAAACTACCTCTTACCAGATACTTTTACATTCATTCGTCTAATAACATTATTCGATTATAAAATTAATACGAATTACCTTTATTTCAGTTGTAGTTGAAAGTAGAATAGCATATATTTGGTCAGACATGCCTCTCTAGTATAGTAGCTGATTAGATAAACTTCTTTCGTGTTTACCTGTCTGGAGAAGGACATGTCTATATTTTGTTACATGTCTAAATTTTATTACAAGTATAGAAAATTGAAATTCAAGTAGAATGAGACCACTTATTATCAGCCACTTTCGTTTAACACGACTCGAAGCTATTTGACTGAATCTATTTCTAACCAGAGAAAGAATATTTTTCGCGCACCATATAGAATCAATACGAATTATCGCTTCTTCGTTACAAGTAGTACGAGTTGAGTTCAATTTAAGTATAACGAGACCATCTCTCATCGGGCACTGTCACTTAACGCGAATCGAAGCTGTTTAAACGAACTTTTCTTGCAGTTATCTGTCCAAAAGAATACCACGTCATTCAAATAGATTAGTCTATAGATGGATAAGTCTATCTGAAACGCGTTGAACCGTGTAGAGCCGGAAATCTAAAATTGAAAGGAGTCTGATCCAAACGGCGGGTCACAGGTCTATCGTCCACAGATCGTAACGTGTCACGCGAGACACAGATATCAAGGCAAAGATCGAATAAAATAACAACACACGTATCCCTTGTATATTCGGCTGGGCTGGGAGGCCGGCATAAATAACCGAGAGGGGTAAGACTTGAAGGGTTCGACGCCGATCGCGGAAGTTACTCGAGGTGACAAGGATTTATTGGGAAAGTTGCGATTGTATGTATAAGCGCGCACCAGGTGGGCGGTGGGCCGGCAGCAGCCCTGGTTCCGTGGTTGGCGTTATCAGCCGAGAGCCAGAGGGTGAGAAGTACGCTTTCCTGAGGAGTTGCCACGGAAGCTGGATGATCGCAGCCGGAGAATTTCCAATCTGCAATTTGGAGTTTCACCACCCGACCGTTCTCTCTTCGGAAGGAGGGCTAGAGAGAATAATGGGGATGTCGCCGAGCATATTGTCGATTTCGCAACTTTCCGAATCTCCGTCCCGTCGTCGATCGATTCTTCGATCTGTCGCGCGTGTGTCTGCCTGCGACTGCTTTTCCCTCCTTCTCCCCCTTCTCTCCCCTTCTCGCCCCTCCCGGGCTTTCGCGGACTCGCGCGGCCTCGCGCGCAGCCCAGCCAAGTTCATCGACTCTTTCCTCCGTTTCTTGACGGAGAAACTTTCCGACGTCAAAACCACCGCGCCGAGGACCGTTTCTTTGACGTTCCCCGCCAACAGACCTGATTGAACCGAACCACATTGATTTTATCCTTCCAGTTCCGTGCGTTTCGCCTTTCGTTCAGTCTTCGATCTTAATTCAGTTGGACGATAATCCCTTGCTTGTGAACGTTATTTCATTCGTGTGAATTTATTTATTTATTTTGTATTCATCCATCCAGAAGATCAGAATTAATGCGAATTACCTTCTTCCTGAAACAGTAAAGTAGAATGGGACAGATTTTGTCAGACGCTTCTCTTCAACATCTATCCGGGATTCATTAACATCACCCACGCTGATTGTTACAGTAAAATTCCATAAATCCACCAGCTTTTCGAATGTTCTCTCCTCTTTTCAATAACTGAAAGAGATACTCGGCTCAGTTTCGATTTTCCAGCTCCCATCTTCTTGCATCTAGAGAGAAGAAGCGAAGATTCAGGCTGACGCGGTCTCGGTGCACAGAGACAGAAAGGACGACGCGCGGTTATAGCAGCGTGGGTACTAGAAAGAGTAGTACGGATAGGCGGAGAGACGAAGCTCAAAGTGAAACTGAAAAACCACGATAGAAATTCTCTCGTAATCCTGTTCGCTTTGATCCCGCGCCCGCGAATATTTTTCCCCTCTATGCGTTTTTCAGTTTGGCGCACGCAAACTAAATAAAAATGTCGGCAAAACAATCGTTCTGCGCGAGCTTCTTCCTTTGACGTATCCACGTCACCACGCGGAATATCGTCTCGTCCAAGATCCTCCTTCGTGTTCGGGAACGTGTAATTAAAAAAAGAAAAAAAGAAATAACAGGAAGAGAAAATAAAATCGAGGATTTCGGACTTTCCTGCGAAATTTCATTTGTGCGTCGTTGTCGCTTTGCGCTGAAATTTCGATTCTTCAAAAGCTGTCGAGCTACAGCTCTGTAGCAGCGAATTCTCCGAAACATCGTTCGACAACCGTTCATCCGACGATGGATTTCTTTCTAACGTTCGGCCAGCGTGAGCTGGACAGCTGTTGATTGGGCTTGAATATTTTACTTTATACCGATTGAAAAGTTTTTTGAGAAGTGAGCGACGATCATATAGCTGCGGCGAACGTTCTCTGTGAAACTCGACGTCTTTGCGGATCGCGTGGGTGGAAGAAATGAAAGCTAAATAAGAATTCCTCTCGTTCGTCAGGAATTGCCTTCATCGACTGATTCATTTCGCGCGAACTTGTTCATTAACATGAATTTTCGTTGAAACAACCGATTCCCTTCCCTTGAAGAAACCAAAAAGAACGATCGACCGACCAACTTGATATTCAATTAAATATACAGCATAGAGACGCGAGATGGTTACTCTCCCTTATATTTTATAACGGCGGACGCAATTATCCCGGACGAAATCGAGCATCAGGTCCGGCTATTTGATATCCTGTAACCGTAGTATCTCGGTCGACTTAGCAAGTAATTTGCAAGATGTAGATCTCGAGGCGCGGGGCGGAGCGTGGGGTGAATTGGGGGTGAGGGAGGGGGGTGGGGAGGGCGAGAGGGGTGTAGAACGAGGTACGGTCGTCCCTGCCTTTTTCTTTGGCCCCCGGGCGAAAATAAATTGCATTTGGCCCGAGGTGACCCGAGTAAATGTCACGAGAGACGCGACGACGAGCTGGAAAGTATTTGTCAAAGACGCCCCCGGCTTCGCGGACCCGATGTACACTTCAGTCCCTTGGTATTCCTCTCCGTCTCTCCGCTTCACCGTCCTTTTGTACCTTTATAGTTTATTTAAATTTCAAACGTCACCGCCGCCGCCACCGCCACCGACGAGACACCGTACACGCCTCGAAACACTCCGCCAAAGAAGGAAATTTTCAATTAATACGCGATCATTAAAGCGTGCTGTTCTCAGTACGTTGGAAACGCGTTTGATTTTTCTTTCTTTCCTTCTTTTCTTTTTTTATAAATTTTATTCTTGACGAGAATGGAATTAGGATTGTTTTATGCATGAATTTATGTCGATATTAACGATAAGGTGATGTCGTAATTTCTTCGCGTGTTTTCAAACCCGTTTCAAATTTGACAACAGTGACAATCGTGACGATCGTATCTCTGTTGCAGTGTTAATGAAATTTCAATATGTTCCTTTCTATGAGCGTGTGACGTGACACGCGAATTTCGAATCAAATGGGATCGGATTATCGACGATAACAATAGCAATTTGCCTGATTTCAATTTTATCACGCGAAATTAGAAAAAGACGGTACATCGATGACAATCGAAATATCAGACACGGCGAGGATAATAAAATTTCATCGATGATGATATCGTATACCATTAACACGGTGTATCGGTGCAATATCATTACCCGTATGTTACGTATGTTAACGCGACAAATTAACTGCCGGTATCTCGATACACTCTGCACGTAACAAGTCGTAAATCGTCATTGTCGAAAATTTTCAGCTATTAGTTGTGAAATCCACTTAATCTCGTTGAATTAAAGAGACGCGATATGTTTTTCCATCTATGTTTCTATACTAAAGAAGATCGCTAGTGATCAAAAGTGGATACTTCGTATTTATTTAGAAAAAAAATTATTATGTACTCTAGTTTGTACCATATTGAACAATATATTTTGTTAATACGTTTATTAACGCCCACCAATAACAATTGTACGTCCTTCTCTTGTCTATCTATCGTGTCTATTTATTCTTTTTCAAACAAATTCCATGAATCTTCTCGAAACACACTTTCGTATTGGAACAATGATCATCACAAAATTGTCGTTCAATTTTGCGGTATTTGACTAATTTGTAAAGCTTGATTAGATTTGTAAAAAAAAATCCACCAAGTGCATTAAGTAATAATAAGAATGTTCATTTATACGTGACAGATTTATGACGTACCATAAAAATAGCCAAATGTCCACATGTTTTCGAGCGGCGGTGTACGTATCCTCCTCGAAAGTTATCGTCGATTAATTTTTTTATCGCGTCGTTAGCTACAGGATCGAACGTTCAAACCAACCTGCGACAGACACGTTCGACGCGTGATCCACGCGGAGATTGAAATTTTTTACTAATTTATCATTGCCGGTAGCATCCCGTCGTTGTCCGCGAAACGTAATATCCGTTGATTTACAAGTTGATGAAAAACTCGATATTTCTCGCGTTGAATTTATTAACGTGCCAGAGGGTGGGGAAAAAAAAATCAATACAACGTGTGGCTGTGGTTCTTCTTTCTTTTTCCTTTTTTTACTTTTTCCCTTTTTTTCCTTTCCCCGTTCTTTTCGCAAATGAAAAAAATTCTCGGATGTTGCTGCGGGTGTTTTAATCGAGGGGTGATTAAAGGGCACGACGGGGATGATTATCTTCGTCGGTGGCATCGGTTTTTTAATTGACAGCCGATTTTAATTAATATTCTTATTAAATTCTCCTCCTGCCTTGGTCACGGAATATAATTACGGGAAATTGCTGCGGTTAGACAGAAGGGGGGAGGAAAGGAAGGATAGGGGAGGGTTCGAACGTCGATATTCTCAATCTATCGGACATGCCTAGATGTGTTTCTGAAAGTTCAGGAACTTGCAGGCGCGCGGCCATCAACTTGTCGATTTTCCTGATTCGTTAAGACGCCTCAAATTCGTTCGTGAAACTTCGCAGAACTGGAAATAAATCCTTCCGACTTATCGATCGACGTATTTCCATTGGAGGTGAATTAATTCACGTTACTTGCACCGCTCTTCCGATTAATTATATATACTGTCGAGTGTTCGGTATTAATGCCGAATTGTTGTTCTCCGGGCTGCACTGACACTTTTCCAGCCATCTGAGTTCCGACATTTTGAAATTCGGTTAACATCGGGTTGGTACGAGAGACGCTTCACGTAATTTACCTGGCTATTTCATTTTACGAACTCACGTTGAAGTGATACAAACATTTACACATGAAACGTAGGTAATGTAACGAAACGAGAGAACATTAAAAAAATTACTTACTAATAGATCTTTTTCCGTAAAGAAAGATCGGCAACTAACAGTTTCAAACAAATATTCGTTCTGGCTGAAATGACTCTACTTTGACTTCCAATCAGTACAATGAAAATGATCTGGAAATGAGTAAAATTTGTAAAACAGAATCCATCGGTACACACACGAGTACACTGTTTAAAAATATTTCTCCGAGTGTACCCTGCACGCCTGCACCTGGTTAACGAAAAAAAAAAAAAAAAAAACGCGTCTCGCCGAAAATTCCATGAAAAAAAATCGAGCCTGCCTCCGTGGAAATAAAACGAACGAGAAGATAGGAGAGGCGAAGAGACGGAGGTGAAGGAGAAGGAAAAAAAGCAGAGGGCGAACGGTAGGAGAAAGAAAGGATTCAATAAGCTTTCATTTTGGTTCTACCGAACGAATTGGTGCTCGTTACAAGGATACTTCGAGACGGGAAAATCTCGCTGGGAAACATTTCCAGGAGAGCCAGAGGCCCGATTGAGTTATGGCTAGTTGCTGGCGTGCTAGAAGAAAGAGAGAGGAGCGGCGGGGGGAGAGGGAGGTAGGAAAGAAAAAAGAATAAGAGAAAAGAGCGTCGCGCCTTTTTTACTCTCCTTTTTATCTCTCCTCCGGCTGGCTGCTCGCAGGTTCGACGCTCGGAACGCGTCGGTTCTCTCTATCGGCGGGAATTTGCGAAAAACTCTCTCTTTCGCTCTCCGGCCGGCCGAAGTACAAGCTTCTGAAACTACCGTTAGTTTTCGCGGCTACGCAGGATTTATGGGAGGGCGGCCGCTGGCGTTCTGGGAAACACGCCAGGGAAAAACTTGTTTTTCATAGAGAAATTTCGTTGTTGCACCCGTTCCGGGCGCAGAGATCGAATCGATTGGATGCCTGATGATCCTTTCTGCCCGCTTTCACGCTCAGATAGTTCGATGACCGTTATTTTCAGGCGGTAGTTCGTTTCGTCGATTGGCGTTTTTTTTTTTTTTCATTTTTTTTTTTTTTTTTTTTTTTTTTTTTTTTCATTTTTTTTTTTCTTTTTTTTTCGAAATTCTCGAGACTTTCGAAGCGCTGATTTCGATACTGGAAAAGTACCCATTCGGTTCCGTGGGAAGTTGCAATTTGCGTTATCGATTTTTGCGTCAGGTAATTGTCGAAGAGTTCTGCGAACCTTAAGAAGTTCAAAGATTAAGAACTAAAGTTTTTTCAACGTTTTTTCGTGAATCTTTATTGGCCAAAGTAAATCAAAGTAATCAAAACAAATATCTAATTTCTTTCTTTCTGGATCTATTTGCTTCTTTGCAAGCTCCACTTTCTCTTTTATCGACCATAGTAAAAAGACTAAAAAAATTATTCCAGAGAATATCGTCGATGAGAGAGAAGATTTGCAAATACGATACATGAAGCATCTCGCCTATACGACCACATATATATGAATATACATACCCGAGATACATATGAATCAAGTATTTTCTATTCACGCTGCGAACGATTTTTTTTAACTTGGATATCCAGAGTTTCGAATTACAAAAAAAAAAGTGCAATAGTTTCAAATTCTCGAAACTCGAAACTTTCTTGGATTTTAATGGGTTTCAATTTTATAATCCATCCTTATTTTAAATGTTGCAAATTTCTCTCTCTTTCTTTCTCTCTCTTTCTCCTTGCTCACCTCACATTTTCCTTTCCTCCTCTTTTATTTTAATTCGAACGAATTGTTTCATGTTTTGTGATAACGATCAATAGGGTGTATCTAGGAACAGCGGGCAGAGAAAATTACTGTGTACCTGGGACAAAGGGAACGGCGAGACAAAAGCGACGAGCAGATAATTTTTCCGAAGGAACCTCAAAAGATGCACATCTTAAGGAAGCTGTAGAATCGATAACGTCTTGCTCGCGATTTGTGGTTTCTGGACGAGTTTACAAAAATCGTGAGCTAATCGCGAAAACCATTCGCGACACTGTTTCATTCTGACGAGGAATTAATAATAATAATTAGTAACAGTCTCTCGTTCAGACGTTGGTGTTAGAGTCCCGTTTACAGGAGACAGCTTTAGTCGTTAAATGAACGAGACGATCGATTTCCATTCATTTAACTAATAGGTTTATAACTAATAGGGCTTCGTGGTTCAATATTTTATCATTCAGTGTGCCTTGCAAAGTGCAATTTAATACTACATAAAAATATCCTACATTCGACGTTTTACAAACAGTATATCTTCTCGATGCATACCACGTCACGTTTTTTTTATCTCAAGTCATTCATCGAAGCACAATAATCGATAATAATTAATCAGTCATTTTTACCGCTAATGTAGAAAATTGACACGAATGTCGATATTTATGTTACTCGACGAGAATCACACGAGAATCAGCGATCTATTAATTCCTGTCTGACTGATTCTGTCGCGTCAAAGTACCACCTAACTACTGTAAATAATCCAAATCTGTCCCGAATCTCAGTGAATCTATTTCTAACCGAAACGAGTCCATTTGTTATTCAGGTCTGTTCCTATTCCTGACCTTTCCCATTGGATTCTTCGTTACGAAGTGTGTCGTTTTGCCTCTGAGAAACTCCCATGGAACGCTGAAACCGGGAGCAGAAGTTGAAAGGTTGGCGCAAACCCCTCGGCCACGAATACGAGTAGCGAGGGGAAACTCGCGAACGTGCGTAAACGCGGCGACAATTTGCCACGGTCGATCGAAGGTTTAAGTACGTTCTCTGGTTACTCGAGCTTTGGAGCAATGATCGACAAAGAATTAAGTAGAACAGATGGGCGGACGGTTGGAGTGGTATTAGAAGCGAAAGGTTATACGGGAGTTAATAACGTCTTCGGTGCGAGGACGGGCTTTGAAACGTAGGCGCGAAAGCGTGACGTCATGTCGCGGTGAGCTTCATCGAGCCAGCTCAGTTTCGGCAATATCAGGCCGCGATAAATTTCCCTATATCTGTGAGAAATTCTCCAGGTGGTTGGTCTACGTCGCGTCTGAGAGAGAGAGAGGGGCACGATTTAACAGGGATGAGCGTAGCCACGTCGTCGCGAACCTTATAAATTCTCGACAAAGAATGGCTCTGATGATGAGGAACTCTCGTTCTACTCGGGCTTCGAGTGCATTCGAGGGGAAAATGGATGCTGCGATTAGACGGCTCGCAGATACCTAGGTTTCCAAGGAAATTCACGATGGGTTTGTTCGTGCGGTAATTTCACTGCCCGTTCTGTATGGGTTTGTAAAACGTTTCTAGTGGAACTCCATTTTGCCGGAGTCCACCGACTAAAATTTTTGGTTATAACGATTATATTCGTTAACTGTTCGCGAGAGCATTATGCGAAACGTTTTAATATTCAGTGTGATTTACACGATTGTCAGGTTTGAAACAAGTATAACAATTTATATAGAAATTACAAAATGTTTGACATGAGTGTTTTTGGAGCAAACATATTTAAACACTTAATTATTCATTGCATCAATAAATTTTAATGTTCGATGAAACTACATTTAATTCCTATAATACACTAATATTTTTTTAAATCTTGTTTGCAATAACTATGTTGATACTTGTACATACATTTTTAGATTGGTTCTGAACTTTATCAATGTGATGATGGTGTGCTAGAATTTCTCATGTTTCATACAACATAACACACGTAATATAAAAGCTTTTCTATGTGATAAATGTTAAGATATTTTCGCGAATCATCCTAGTTAGATTAGCTGACGAAAATATTCGACGAGTTTTGTGATTATATTATACGTATCACTTTCAACATTCATTTTAGAATACATGAGCAGAAAAAAAAGAGAAATACGCGAAAAATAAAAGAACGTACACATCGAATTTATTTATTTATTTTTTTTTTTTTTTTCTTAAATGAGCAAAGAACGAGTGATGAAGTTATCCGATAAATGTGTGACAAAGTAAAATTATACTTTAACAAAAACGCGAGAATTTTTTTGCAGCCCCGGAGAGTAAAAAGTAGCCAGATCGATGGATAAAAATGGAGAACGGGGAACGTCGGGACGAAAGTAACCGGATATTTGCCGAGGGTAGATCGCGTTTTATAATAATGGGTAAATGAATCTTCCTGTCGGAATATTGACGTATAAAAGACTAGTGGCTGGCCAATGTACTAATTGCTGGTTGCCTCGACCGCTCCGATCGACCACCGAAGTAATACCAGTATCCCGATCCAACTAATTACCCAGTTGGTCCATTAGTGTAATTGCTGCCAGCACAATATCCAAACATTACTAGGATATCAGAACCTGTTTGTTAGGAAATTAGACGTCCGCTTCGTGGCATTCATCACCGACTATCGACGAACACGTTTCCATCGCGTCGTCGGCGTTCTTTCGCATATTATTCGTCGTTTCTAAATTCATTCAACACAAAAGAAGTGTTTACATCTCCAAAAACCACGAGAATATTTAGAGGTGGTAATAATTACTTGTCCATCGTGTGCATTGTGCGCAGAAAAATTTAAATTTGCTTAAATTTAATTCCAAAATTTAATTTCATAATTACACAACGAGCCTCGTTGATTTCACATTTCCGAAATGAATGAAAAATTCGATCATTGTTAAATCACGCTGTTAATTACACTGTTGTTATCCACGAGAAGCGTCGTTCGTTATTATATTTTATAAAAGGGATGCAACTACGACGACGTCAGTCGATTTTTGAGATTGCTTCAAAATCTCGTCATATCTTTCCTCCTCGGGATTACACGCTTGAAATATTTTTTTCCCCAGACGCCGCCTCGGGTGTCTCAAGCCTCGTTCCCATCTTTTTTTACACCTTCCGTAAACGTTCTCCGAAAACAATTCAAAATTTATACTCGTAACTTATGGCCAGATTGCGCTCTGCGGCGAGCGCAGGGGAGAACTTCCAACTCGTGGAAGACGTATTTCCTAACTCGGACAATGTGTCTTCCGACTCTGAACAAATACGTCTAAACTTCGCAAGATACATCGCCGTCAACTTAATGCGACGTAAATTTGATACTGATGTTACCGTCACTTTTAATGTTTCTCCAACCCTGGTGAAAACTTTTCCGAACAAGTTGCTGATGAGAATCTTCGTTCCTCTTTCCCGGAGTTTTACAAGGCAGCGGAACACCGACGATACTTATCTTTATCGCCATTCACCTTGGACCGAAAAGAAAGGATTTAAACTGCACCAGAGTGTTGACGATGCACTGCGGGTTTTTACGCATTTGTTGAAGTTCGAACTTACAAAAATGCGCACAATGCAAAAGTATATAAAAAATATCGAACGAAGAAAGTTATTCATGATTCTTTTAAATGACAACAATTGAGATAAGTCTCTGTCTAGACACAAGCTAATATTAATTCCTTTCAGCAAATGTAAAAAAAGGAAATATAATATTCGTCGTATTGACGGATTTGGTATTTTTAGAAGTACAAGTTAAACAATGTATAAAAATCTAATGATTAATTGAAACATTTCTTAATTATGATACAAGTAGTAAAAATTTCATTTCACGTCAATCAGATATTAACATTATCGCAGCCTAATAATTTTCAACAGTTAATATTCAAAAAATCTAAATACTAGAGATTGTTTCAATGAATTAAATTAAATTACATCGATTAAATATTTTGTCGTATGAATCCGGTGAAAGTTTTACACTTTGTCTTCACATTTCTATCTAGCGACTCGCTAATTTTGACACCCGAAACACCTTCTAACTCATTTTATTAGCCCGTTGTATCTCGAGCTATAATGACGGAGCTCTTGTTCCAGCCATCGGCGAAACAATATTTCAAATCAATCAACAACACAACTCATCCTGCAACTTGGATCGTAATTACATTTCGGGAACGAACGTAATAAAATGATTCGGTGAGTGCTGGTGTACGAACGTGATTATTGAAAATATTGGAAGCGTGTTTCGGTTCGAACACTGTCATTCGTTACCAAGGGCCATTGGAGTAACAATCCTGTTGTTTCGTATTTTTAGCAAATGAAGCGTCATGTTTATGAACATTCGTTCTCTTTATTTTTTCTTTCTTTCTTTCAATTTAAATTTAACCAACTTCGCTTCGTATCGCCGTTTCCTTTGAATTTCTACGACTCCAACCTCGACATCCCGAGACATCTTTCGCTTTTCCTTCGATTTCAATTAACTTAGAAACACAATTCGCTGGAAAAAATATTTTGTAATTCAATTTACGTTCTTCTTCTTGTTCTTCTTCTTTTTTATTTACCACGTAGCTAATTTCAATTTGCTCGATAAGAGAGAGCGTTCATATTTTATTCCATTAGAGATTTCTTTTCAGTCGAAAAATAAAGAGAAAGGAAAGAAGAAGAGAAAGGGCAAAAGGGTAGATCCTCGGTCGCTGAAGGAAGAAGTCGTAGCTGACAATCTGATTTAAATTTATGAGCTGTTCATCAGGCGTGAGCCGTTCGTTTACGTTTCGTTAACCGAACCAGAAGCTTCGTCCCTCTCTTGGTTTTTACCGTCGAACACCTCCGAGTCGCCTTGGAATAATCGATGAGTCGATCGTGAGGAGGGGCGAAAGAGAAGGGTAAATAGTTACGTACCTGGGTTATGACATCGTTCCGGTCTTACGACCTTCCGCCACTTCCGCCATAATAGCTTCAACTCATCTTGGAAAGTTCTAGCATCGTTCCTTACAACTGTGCTCGTGATCATGAAATCTCGAGACAGAGAAAAAGAACGTCGAATCATCGGCTGGAATTAACGGTCTCCAGAGTTGGTAGATTCTTCCTGTGTTGACGCATTAGGGGCGAAAATAAAGTTAGTGCCAAGTCTGTATTTCTACGAAATTTTTAGAAAAATTGGTCTCGTAAAATTAAAATAATCGATTTCTGAATGAAGGCCCTTGACTACTTAATTAGCCCAGCCGTCACTAACAAGTTTGTTCGAATGTGAAATGTTCAGGGACTGTGAAGCTCTGTATTTTCGTTCGTCAAATTATATTTCACGTATTCTCCTACGATTAGAAAATGTCTCGAGTTCGATAAAAGCGATGAAATAAATAAAAATAAAACTCCCACACGTGCGCGGAAAATAAGAAACGTTTTCCCTATTGAAACAGACACGGAATGGGCAGACATAGAATTCAGGTTAACCTTTATATAATAAGTACATAAAACATTCAACGTATCTCATCAAAATCTTTACGAAACGATTGGAGAAACTCGATTGTCGTGTGTCGAATCAACCCCAAGAATTGACAGAGAAACTCGGCCCGTATGTCGTTCAACGTAACCTATTAATTCTGAGGAACAAATATAGATAATCAAGCATGACGGCTTCACCTTTGACCCTACCATTTGGCATGAATCAAGGCTCAATGATTTCCTTCGGCTAGTGAAATCACATGGTTCTTGCGAAACGGTTCGTGATCAGTACACGCAAGGGAAGAGGTCTTTCGGTATCGTAAAAGGGGAACCCTTACGACATTTTTATGCGACGTGGTCAAGCCCATATCTTATGCGAGCGGAGGGTTGGGCCGGTTTCAAAAGGAGAAACGTCGATACAGAAACCGTAACGTAGGGATAGTCGTTGTACGGTGGAAATAACGACCACCCTTGGATTCTCCGTTAAGCGAAAAACGAGGCCGTAGAATCCTGTTATTGCTACCCGACGATATCAAGGATTCAGATTGATTCAAAGTTACAACCGACCTTATACCCAGCGCCTTCTTCCCTCTTTTTTTTTCCCTCGTTTCTTTGTTTCACTCTATAACGTTCGTGCCAGACGATCGTTATTGAGTGAGTCACAAAAGTTATTAGTACAATTCGATCTTCAAGTTTCAACGATTCGTGTCCTTTTGCAAGCTTCGAAACTCTCGTCTTCAACGAGAATGTTCATTTGCAGTACAAGCTTTGAAATTCTTGTCAACTAATTATCATTTGGAAATTTTAATGCAACTTGCACAGTTCTCGTTAATGAGGATGTCGATTAGCCGATGTTTGAATTATTGTATCTGTACAATGCACGTGCGGCATCGTATAAAATCGACAAATTGGAATCTTTTACATATCATGAATATTTCTGTGACTGGCTGTATCCATCTCTCTGGATTTTCACAAAACATTAGTTACCATCGATTCACGTTAGAATAAATCTGAATGCGTTCGGTGTCATCTTCAAAGTACGACCTAACCTAAATGTTCCGTACCCCCCTCGGGCAGACGTTCTTCTTTTTCTCCCCTGCGCCGCGAGATAAACACACAGAGAGAGAGAGAAACCGCACACGATGTTTGAAAGCTCGCCGCGTGACAAATAAAACGCCAGAAGAGAAACGCGTAAGAGGGAGAACAAATACTCTTCGGAATGGAAGAAAGAAATCATCTAAGGAAGTCGAGTGAGCTGAACGCCGCATAAAGCCCTCGCTTCACCGATCTCCCGTTTCGCGGAAGAGGGAAACGGATGAAAAAGGAAGGACGTATCGTTCTCTCTTGTTTCACTCGCGCGGCGCGAAAAGGAACGGAAGAACGCGGGACTGGCGCATTTATTTCGCGTCTTATTCAAAACGCCGCGTAAGACACGGTGAAAAGAGGGGAAACTAATGCGAATGTATTTATTCTCGCGGCATGACGCCGCCTGGACGACGAAGGAAGAGTGAAACCGAGAGGGATGCAAACAGTTTGTTTACGTAACAAACCAATTTATTTCTTCGCCGTTTCCTTTTTCTTTTCGAGCCTGCCCGACTCCCCGAGGGAGAGTAAATTTCTGGCCCTACCGACGTGGGGCCGATATCCCCATTTTTCAGAGAAGAAAAAAGGAGGAGAGTCTTCTACTCCCTGTTGACTCACGTTCTAAGCTTCTGTGTTACTTCCTCCACCTACTGTCCTCTGGTTCCTTCGATTTCGGTGTCGTATCTCACCGATCCTCTGGGACACCATGAATACCATTATCGGCCCCTTTCAACCCCTATCGAAACTTACAAATCGAAACCGACGACTCGAAACTCTATTTCTGGATAAGTTTAGACGATAAGACGTCTTGGTTAATTGTACTTCTTTTTGCTTCTTTCGTTTACTCCTGTTCAGTGACAGACGAATCGCGTTGTTACGAGTGTTGAAAAAAGTTTTATTTTACGCAGCAACGGGAATACAGAGTAATGGAGAAGATGAAAGACTCTTTTTTTATTCCCTGTGCGTGATAATTAAACCGTAGAATGCAGAAAAATGTACAAAATACCTAGGGATACTTCATTCGGTAGAATTTTTATCAGGTGAAACAAACCTGTACGTCTGAAATTAAATTTTAATAAGTAAAACGAACATACAACTCTTTCAATTATTTTTGTAGCATAAATATCTGCAGTCTGATGATAACTAAATTCACTTGAAAAATATAATACCTTTGTGATTTATTGAAAGTTAGCAGATATGTATGAATATATATGTATTAATAGTCACTTTTAATTACTTGCTGTGATTTTAACATCGTGTGGAAGAAACGCGGCTCAAAGACAAAGTGTAAAACGACAAAATAAACAAGAAAATGTCGGGAATAAATTACTTAACAAGCTGAGGGAAGTCTCTTTGAAAGCATGCTTCCCTTAAGGGACTGCGATTTTCTTGGAATTAATACGGGGGAAAGTCAACGCTTTTGTTCCTTAGACTGGCGTGTTTCGCGGGAAACGACGATGTTTAAAAGCATCGGGTAAGAAAGATTTATATCTGATGGAAGTGACTCGAAAGCGAGGGTGAAACGACAAATTATGTATGATTGAACAACGTTATTCTTATAAATTCCTTGAAAGTTTAAAATTTTCAATTAGATCCTTTCGTGGAAGGTGCACTGTAATGAAATATTATTTTGTGTATATTCCGCGAAATCTGGAAAGTGAAACGCAGTAAAAGTAGTATTATCCTTCCGTGTAAATCCTTTTTAATATTTAAAAGCTGTGTATCACGTCTTTTCGTAGAAAGCATATCCTCGCAGAATATCATTTTCAAATAATAATATAATAATAATAATTATTTAATGAATACAGCATTTTTACGAGTCCGAGTAATTTGGAATTAAAGTTTAAAATGAAAAGTTTTAAACAAAATATTATTCTACACAGTTTAGATACCCTTTAGAAATTTTCATGTACATCTTCAAATACGACCCTCTTCGTACGAAACATGTTCTAATAGAATAGTATTTTAAAGAATCTAGAAATTGAGGCCGAAACAACAATTACGTATTATTTAGTAAAAGAATCGTCACAAGATATCTCGCAGTATTTGTCAACAGAGAGTCGAATTCAATTGGACCGTGCGTTTAAGAAATCTCCGAATTAATCTATAACGTAATGCATGGTCCCGACATTGATGAATAGGGTTGCACCGCTCGGTGACACACACATACGCGCGGAACAGCCACGAACGTGTTAATTGCCTTAATCCAGTATTCGCTTGTATCTATATCCTGACGGGGCAGAAGATAAATTACAGGCTCGTTGTTTTGGCGCCAATCATGCGAATACCATTTCCTCGATCCGACCAGATCACCGTTTCGTGTTTCCACCCGCAGAATGTCAAAAATGATTCCGGACGATCAGCGTTGTTTGTCACTCGTTTGCTCGCGTGACACTTGTCCCTTTCATTTTTCAAACGACCAGTGAAAAGGACATGTGATCACTTACCATCGAACAGGATCGTAGTTGGACGAGACAGCGAGATTACCGAGAGAGTTGAAAGCTCGTTGCCATTTTGCCCGCTGTTACGAAACTTTTCGCCGAATACCACCGTGTATTATTTTTTCCCTCTTTTTCATTCTTTTCTTTTTTTTTTTATGGAAACGCACTTAATCTCGGTGTTGTCGAAGGAAAAATCAATTTTTATTCCTCATCCATTCTCTTCTGTTTCTTTAAAAGAAGAAAGTATTTTCTCTTTACGCTTTCTTACGTTTCTTTAAAAAAACAAAATTGAACATGTGTAGAGTAAACATTGGAATTCGTGTTCTAAGAATTGAATTTAGAGGTTTCAATAGAGTTTTTACGCTCTAAACAATCGAACACTTTGGATCTGTGATTGGTAATAATAATTATGTACATTATTCAGCTGCAATCGTCATTAGCCATCGTCAGAGTCTATCATCGCGATCGTCGTGATTCGAAATTATTTCAGTATATGATATTTTGACGCTAATTGTCTACCAGTAAAATTGAATTGCAATACGTACGTTTATAACATGTAATTTTGAAACAGAGAAGGATGGGTGCACTTTAATTCATTTCTTTTTTGATGTATCCAAGTACGTATGTATCCGTATCCAAGTACGTCATGCAGCGGATGGAAAAGTAAACGTTGACAAATTTTTTCACAACGAATCCGTCTTAGATTTCAAAAGATAAAGGTTTTCCTTCATAAAAATGCTACCAAACTTGATGTACATTTTTCTTTAAATCACTTTCTGTTAATCTCCAAACTGAATGATTGGAACGAAGATACACATGTATACATACGTGTACATACGTTGTAAATATTATGATGGAAAGTTTTAAGTGACTGAGGAGTAGGAACGTAACAAATTTACCGTAATTCTTCGTTGGTCGTCGAACCGATCGGTCAGGTTTCAAGACTCTCGGGGATACGATGTTTCAAGACTTTTAAGAGCCCGTGGAAAAGTTCACGGTTCTTTAAATTGATCAACACTCTAAAGTCGTTTGCCAACTTGCTCGAACGCTTTTAAAGTCGAATAATATTTGAATGAATTGGAACACGTTCGCGGCGAACGGCTAAATATCTGAGAAATTTACAACAGGGCGATTCCCATCTGACAGCCTCAGGCCTTAGGACCGACTCTTTCTCGCTTGCCGACTTCCGGCCGCGTTTCTTCCCGCACTTTTTCACGGCGTGCCAGGTAACTCCGTTTCCGTAGCTACTTTTCCTCCGTTTTAACTTCATCTTCTTACTGTCTTCCTTTCACTTTGACGCGGAAAGAGAAAAAGAGAGAAAGAAAGAGAGAGAGAGAGAAATCTTCTCTACCGGATCTGTTACACCAGAAAACTCCTGTCCCGAGGTTTGTCCCGCGTCGAGGGAAAAACGAAGCTGACTTTATGACCGTCATCTGTCTCAGCTGGCGGATAACGAGCAAATTAAAATTCTTTCGTCGATCTTTTAAAATTCACTCTTAACCACCGTCACGATCCGTGTGGATCGGCGTTGTCAACTTACCTTCGAATTTGTTGCCATCTCTTTGTACTTTTCACTTTGTTTCAAATTTAGGGTTCTGGACTGTCAGTTTAACATAATGGTTGCTAGTTATCTGCGATGATAAAATAAAAGGCTTTAAGTAAATACTTAATATTTCTTATGAAAGTTTCGAATATAGCATTTCTCTGTTTCTTAATATCAGTAATTGCAAATTAAGTTTCTTCTCGGAACATCCGGATTTAATTATCTGGAAGTATAAAGTTGAAAGTAATGAATTTTTCTAGGAATTTTACATACAAAGACCAAAGGCAGGATAAAAATATGATGAATCTGTTCTCTCTGACTTACTACCCTTTATGTTGTCTAACAATTTAAAAAGGAAACAACCTAATAGATTCCAAGATACAAATCCACAATGTTTCGTAAGAATCAAATTGTCATCACAATGCACAAAATCAAATCTTGATAGAAACTATTGACACTGATACTTTAGTAACATTTTAAACATTCTCAAGAATATCTAACGATACTTTTCCACGAAAGATGGGAAATCTGAGTTACGCTAGAAAATCCTATTCGGAAGATTGTCCGGCGTCGAGGAAAAAATCGAGGAGCCGTTTTTACGACCATCATCCTCCCGCTGGCGGATAACGAGCAAATTAAAACACATACGTTTGCCGGTCTTTCAAAAACGCCGCTCGTAATACCTGCAGCTGTGAGGATGGCTCTTTTCACGAATCGTTTAAGCGTTTAAATGTTTTGCCAGTAATTGTAATCCCCGCTGGCGAGTAATTAATGCTAATGAAACGGTCGGCGCCAGTTCGGTGAAAAATCTAACGGGGTAATTGGAAAGTCAAGCAGGGGGGCGCGTTCACTCGTGTGGAAACGGTTTTTCGCAATTACATTCGCGATGATTGATTAGCAAAAAACATATATATTTTTCGTGATGTATATATATATATATATATATATATATATATATATATAACGGTCGTGATCGTTCAGAGACGTGGGGAGGTCGCGCGAATTTCACCAGCAGCTTGAAACGCACGTTCGCGCTGCTAGAGCACGGTGGAATTTTATTTCTCCGCTGATACTTGCGTCACGAGAGCACATCAAAGGGTTGGACTTCATCCCGCACAGAAGAGCTTTACACGGTTCGGATGATACGTCTCGGACAATCGAGATTCTGCAGTTTGCTTTGAATTTTAATTCTTTCGAGAGAAAGAGAGAAAAAAGTCATTGTTACTGTCGCTGACAGTGAGTTTCATGCCGATTATAACCGAGAATATTAAAATTTTTGAGATGTTAAATTGTTAATCTGATGTGGAAAATACATGGAGGGGAGATAATGAAAATCTTTATATATTATGAGAGAAAATCATTTAACATTTGAGTAAAATTTTCATTCGTAGAAGGTTTTTGTTCGTGGAATATTTACTTGAAGTTAATTATCGTTCTACCGAGTGAAAATAAGCCGACGGAACTGTGAGTAACGTAAATATAAATTTTCCAAGATTTTCCAAGTTTTTAATTTTGTTATCGATCTTCGTTATTCATTTAACGAAAATTATGACGCAAAATACGAAGGGATAGGATATGTACGTTCCGAGAGAAATCGTGGTTATACATACATAATTCATGGATTAACGTCTAACTAAATGTACCCAATTTATTATTACAGAATGTCCCAGTTTCAGAATGGCATGACGTGGAATAAAATTTTTTCATTTGTACCTTCGTTTCCTCAGAGAATAGATTTTAGATTAAAAATGCGTAAAAATTACCTTGGTACACGTGTGCTCGATAAATTTTTAAATTTAACTATCTCTCGGAAACAAAACGCCTTGTGAGTAATTTTATTCTACATTTTTCGCAAGAATAATCTCTTTGCGATTATTCATTCCTGTCCAATTTGGAATTAGCCTGATTCAAGTATACTTGAGAAATATTCAAAGTAGAATTAGTCTGTTCTATGAGCGTACCATGAAAATTTATACCTTTGGCTTGAATTTTATCTTGCATTTATGTCGCAAAATTTTTCAGATTTCTTAATGTTGTTTTATTTGCATTAGAATTGCATTAAAATATTGCGAGGAGTATCCTTTATAACATTTTATTCGGCATCACTTTGCTTACGTCTCACATTTACGTTATCAATTTTCACGTCTGAAAGAAACTTCGGCGTTTTTCACTTATTTCGATACTTATCGCGTTCGTAAAAAGTTATTGCGAGGAGCACGGTACGCTTGTCCTTTATAAATTCCCTCTCCGTCGTTTCAATCCGTCGAGACATCGATTTCGCCAGGCTTTCAACTTGAAAAGTGTATTTTCCAGCGATACAAAAGTCGCATTATAAACGCGGTAATCCGACGGCGTGTGTAAATCTTGGGCAATCGATGGATAGATTCAGCGAACCAGAGGGAACAGTGAATTCCACTCTTTTCGCCCCGTGTCAAGAAGCACTTAAGAACAGGCGTTGACGCGGAATCGATGGCTTACACGGGCGCCAGGAACTTTGTACACGATTCGGCCAATTCGTTGTGTTCGTTTGTAAAGTGTCGCCAGCGCTACCTATGACACGCTGCCTCGATAAAAGGAACAGAGTCGCAGCAAAACCTGACAGGGGGAACATTTATCCTCCGCGCGGCGGCGAGATAGAAAACTCGGACAGGGATAAAAATTGCGTGCCACTCCAGAGGAAGTACACTGCCGCGCGTAAATATTCGTGCATACACCTGGTGCAATTTGATCAAAAGCTGGATATTTTTATTGTATTTTAACTTGTTCTGGTGGAATATAAAAATTTCCATCCTGAAGGAAGTACATCAGCTTAAATAATTGGTCACTGGGTGCATTTTGACATTTGATATTTATATTACAATTTATTTAATGATTGTCATAATTTTTAGCGTAATTTACTATTTTTGTTATACCTTCGATATGTGTTGTATCTCAATGTAACGATCGAGCGTTAGTTTTTGAATAATTTCTGACAATTGGTATCAGTCTGACCAATGTTGGAGCATTCTACTGCACGCGTTGCACGATACATCATCCGACCATCGTTTATTCCGCATTAAAACTTTCTCGATGTTACGAAATTAAATAAATTAGAGTCTACCGACGCAACGAGAAAACAGGAAAAAAAATGCAACAAATAATCAGACTGTTTAAAAACTTTCGCAATTTCTATAAAATAGCTTCAGACTTGTTTCAAGCTTTGCTGATCCCAAACTTCGGCGAATCCCAATCGCGTTTCATTACATCACTGCCAATGAAGTTTCAAAATGTCTCACACAACAAACGGAACGTACAATGAGTCACAGAATTATTTGTTTAATTTCTAATTGTCTAATTGTATCTCAATATAAATCAATACGTACATATGCATCAAGTTGAATTATTAAAACACAGTAGAGCGTTTGAATTGAAATAACACTGTAAAGTCTCCACGCGTTTTATTTCAATGTTTTCTCGAGCTACTTGTGAAGTCAGTTTAGACGATGATACGCCCCTCTGTGTGCTCTCGTCGGATCCGATATAAATCCCAAAATAATCCCAGAAGTTCGCTAGGACCCGTGGAATAAAAACCGAGCTCTGCCCGGTCCGCTAATTTAGCCTGGAAATAACGATGAAAAACGAGGGCGAGTCGATAGCGTTGCCGTTGGCCAAGGGAAGCCAAGCGACTTTGGTGATCCTCGAATACTATGGCTCCGGCAGACTGGAAGCGTTACGAATTATAATTTCCGGGCACGCGACAGCAAGCCGATCCTACGGATTACTAGCAGCGACAGTGTGGTCAGCCGAGCATGCACACTGAGCGCGCTCGTCTGCCAAGGGGATGGGACGCCTGGCCGGTTCGTACCGTGAATTTTAACCAAAAGGGGGATTTACCTCTCGCCACTCTCGTTGCACTCCAGTCTTCACCTTTCCGCGCCGTGGAAATTTCCGCTCGATAGCCGAGCTTTGATTCGCCCCACCAGCTCCGTCCTCCTCCACCTCCTCCTCCTCCTCCTCGTCCACTTCGTTCTTATTGTCCTCTACAATGGCTGACTTCAACCCCCGAAACTTACCCTCGATAATTATCTATCGACGAGAGACGTACCTCCGAAATTTGTACGGCTGCGCCACCGTGAATTTCGAATTTTCGAAATTTCAGTTTGTTATCACGATGGCTGGAATGATGAAGATCTCAGAACGATGCCATCGACTCTGAAGGTTCAGCGGCATTTCGTTCTTCGCGAATCCGCGAGTTTTCATCGAACGATAAAACTGTTTCAGGTTCGATTGACGATGCAACTGGAAACAGAGAGAAATATCCGGCGTTTGTTTTCTAATTCATCGTTGAAAGTGCTCGCGGCGCGCGCGGTCGAGAATTAACTTTGCGCGAAATCCGACAGGCGGCAGACAAGGGAAACATCCTTAAGAAGAAAGAGAGAGACGCTGTTCGCAACGTTCTCCTTACAACAGGATTCTCTCGGTCTCGGTCTCGGTCTCGTTCAACATGCAAACACGGCCAGCATGGACGGTTGTTTGCGTTCTCGAGTGCAACTTGTTGCGGATCCCAATTTCTTTCGCGAGCTCTTCAAAGCTTGTCGCCGGCCATTCTTCGCGTTAATGTGAATTTCAATGCGATGAAAACGTGATTACAGAGGTGGCTGCCAACGTAGACGTTTATTCACTTTTCGTCGCGTTCGATTCCGCGAGACATTTCACACAAATCAAGGAAAGTTTCGACTTTAATTTTCATCGTCGTTACATTAACTTTAATTTTGTAAACGATGTCAGACAGGTGTGATGCGAACAGGAAAATGGCACTTCTGTCGTCCATCGTACGATAGATTTTACAAAATTAAAGTCAAAGTATCTCTTAAACAGTTCTTCCATCATCTACAACGATTATAAATAAATGGAGAATAAATGATCTCGGGACTATATAAATTGTAGAAAAAATTGTTTGTTTTATTAACAAAATTTTCTCACCTCTCTCAAAACATTGAGAATACTCAAGATGCTCAGTCTTTCAATTGGCTAAGTGAAACTAACATTACGAGTCACAGATTACAAATTACTGTAGCGGCAATAAATTATCTTGAACAGCAGCAATCAACTGAATGTTATCACGTTAAGGAACTGCTCGATTGTTTTAATATTAATTATTTAATTAATACTTTTTAATATTTAATCGTTTAAATATTAAAAATTTATTATATAAACGATTAAATATTAAAAATTTATTATACGAAAGACGAAATTAGAGAGACTCAACCGATTTGAGCTTGTGAAGGATTTGATCGTCAATCCGGTGCGCAATCGTCACGCAAGAGAGACCCGGAATGAAATAAAAAAAGCAATTGTTTCTGGAATTTCCAGTCGGGTAATCGACGAATGACAACGGCGGACGAAATAAAATATTCATGGGCATTTGATTAAACGCGCAATTGATTTTTAACGCGCGGCGAAATATTGATACCGGCGTTGCCGATTAATCGAAAAATCTGTAAATAGTATCTGTCCGCGTCTGCGGAAATCGAAATTAATTATAACGTGCGTGTGTGCGAGAGCCGAGGCGATGGTTCCGAACGGTTCCCGAACGAGAACTCTTAATGACATTTTCCTGTCGAGATGTTTCTTAGAAACGATCTCTTCCGGCGACACGGCGCGCTAAAGAGACACCATTGAAACGTGAACTTGCACTTCCCGGCGGTTTCTCGGCAAACCCGACGAGCACAAGTTTCGGAAAAGTTTCTTCTAGTAAGCAGAACATAGACAACGTTCCTCTCTCTTTCTCACTCGGTGTCTTTGCCCCGAGAGCGGAACACTCCATTTGCGAGCTGCGATTGACCCGAATAATTGCGCCGGCGAAGCACGTTTTAACCTTATGAATAGATTTCGTACAACTCGATTATACTCGAAGGAGCTTGTAGAAAATAAGTAACGAGGCGAGAAATTGAGCAAACGAAAGAAAAAAAAAAAAAGAAAAAGAAAAGAGGGCAGGTAGAGAAGATGTAAGATTTTCGTGGAAGCAAGTGGAAATTAAAAATTACGTGCATAATGGATTGCGAATAAATTTTGGTTTCGTTTGAAAGGCAAAAGTAGTAGAAATACAAATAGAAAAACAAATGGCGAATTTCAATGCGTATTGTGTGAGATCTAAGCTCGCTGCAAAAGTGGCGGGAAATGCACGGTGTCGAAAGAAAAATTTAATGCTTCCCTCAACACTTAAACTATGTCACCACGTCCATTAGCAACCGCGAGTAGCCACCGAGTCCGGAGAACAACAGGCAACTGCAGCTGCAAATAAATCATGACCTGTCCGTGAAAAGTTCTCCACGATCGTTCCGTTCACGCGTTCCGGGCTCTGTTAACTCTGCCCGTCGTTAAAATTCTATCTGCATTGTGTGCTTTTGTACGGAGTGGGAAAAGCTGCGTCGAACTGCAAAGAACGAAATCGTGGCGGTAACAGAGTAGCAAGGGGTAACGGTCGAAGGGCGTTGAAAAATTTGTTGCACGGCGAACATTGTCCAATTTTCAGCGTGGATTCACGCGTGATGCTCGGCGTGAATATTCATGGCGACGAGAGGGCCCTGCGCAGGGCTGCGTAGAAACGAACGTAGACGACGTAAAGGGCGCGGTTGAAAGAGTCCTGGCTCGGGAAAATGCTTTGGATGTTACGCCGGTGGCCGCCGGTTTTCACATTCTCGCCTACTTAGCTCTCCTCTACTCCTTTTCGAGAAAGACCCTTCTGCCAGCCATTTCTGCGAGCCGGTCTCGCGATCCCAGCGAGACCTTTTCAATTTGCAGTACAGCCGCGCACCGGCAACCGCTCGCATTTTAATGACGGTGATTATTAACCGCCACAATACAGTTGTGCAACATATTCCTTTCTTCTTTGAAATACGCTCGTGAATTCCCTCTCCTCTCCCTTCTACCCCGCTGTTGCCTTCCCTGCTGTCCTTTTGTTCCTTCCCCTTTTTTTCCTGGCTACAATCGTGAAATACACTTTTCCACCAAGCTTTCCTCTGTTAATTTTTCTGAGCCGTGCGTCAGAATTTAGAGAGCGAGCTTTAGCCTCTCTCGCTCTCGCGAATTAATCGTGATTATTGCTGGCTGCGCGATATATATCCCTTTCTTCTCGGGAAGAGATACGAGAAAATGTACTCTCCTCCTGATGCTTTCTTTCTCAAGTCTGCACACACTTGCCATCCTTCTGTTTCCTTCTCTTTCTCCAGCTGCAATCGTGAAATAGACTTTCCCACTAATTCTCCGTTGACTTTTTAAGGTGTACGTTAGAATTTAGATGGAGTTTAGTTTGTTTGTTCGGGCGAATTCGTTTAGCAATTATTTTGACAGACATGATATAGTTGCGCAACGTATCCCTTTCTTGAGTTGAAACACACTCATGAATTTTCCACCTGGCGTCTTCTCTTCAGTCTACACGTCTGCCATGTCGCTTTATTTTTTCTTTTCTCTCTCTCTCTCTCTCTCTCTCTCTCTCTCTCTTTAGCTGTAACCGTGAAATGGACTTTTCTGTTATTTCTCTTACCGATCGCAGAGATTTTACTTCACGCAGCTTCGTACTTTTCTCGGGTCGCCAGTTTTTAGTGTAGAGTAGTGATTTTTCAATGTAGAGTAGGTGGACAAAGAAAAACTTTAAATCTCAAATAATATCACTGAATTATGGAAAATAATCGATCCGTTTTGTTTTGCCTTTTTTACGCTCATATATTATATTACATTATTTCACACTTTTTTTCTATTTATTCCGTCACACGAATATTACATTATATCTCCCTGAAAATTTTTCTAAAAATTATTTTTATACTCTCATGTAAGAGCCGATTTATTTTCCAAACTATTTTTCGACTTTAGTTCTACGCCGACTCACCGCGTTTGTCACGCATTACAAGTGCGAGGGAAATTATAGAGCGGGAATTGCAAGTGGAAAGAAACGGAGGTTCGTGAAACTCTTTATCCTTTCGCATGGTTGCGGAAGAACGTTGCATCTCTATATTCAGATAATAATACCGTTATCCCCCGTCGTTATCGTTGTCGTCTTCCATGCTTCTTTCTCTTATTCCCTCTTGTATAAGACAGAATTTAACTGCGAGCGCAGAAACGAGAGTTTATTCGCGACGAGGCGAGAAACAAAGTGTTCGAAACGATAGTTACGGGTTTTAGGTGACTCGATGCTAGCAGCTTGCTTTTTCCACGATCGAGCGTTCTATTCGCGACCTTAATGACCTCCGTGACATTCGAACGGACTTGAACCTCGACGACCTTAATGACTTTGAATTTTCCATTGGAGTAATTTTACGTGACCATTTTATATAGCCAAGACAAACGATCTTGAGGTCTCTCGTAATTTTTATCAGACGCCGCGGCTCTTTTATATTGCAAAGAAAATAAGAAAATCGTTTACATTACGGAGGGATGCAATTGTTTGATTTTTCGTTCGATGAACGTTTGTATTCGCTGCAGCTGGTGTTTTAATTTAAATGAAAATATCGAATCTCCACGCAACGGTGACGCTCTGCGAAGTGTCACCATTGGAATTTTCTTGAAAGTCTAATTTGCAAAGTTTGCGACCCGATTGCCGAAGGTTAACTAACTTCAACTTTTAATCGCATCATTTTAAAATCCGTTCCCTGGTTTTCAGAGAAACTTCAGTTTAAAAAAAATTGCCGAATCAACTTCCACCGTATTTTGTTTTAATTCCGGCGGGGGGGGGGGTTTCATCAATATTAAATTAAAATTCACGGTTGACATAATTTTGTGTCGAGTGTATTTTAAATGAGACAAAGTTTGGTAGAGTTGTTTTGAAATAAAGAATAACAAATAAGAACCAACCAGTTCTACTTGGAGATTGAATTCGAGATTAAATATAAATTAATTGAACAAGTTGATAATATTGAATGGAATGATCAAAGAGAAACGTATAAATATAAAATATATAAATATTCGGAAATTAATGAAAGAGATAGTAGACAGCATTTCGTGTATTAAGGAAATAATGTTATATTGGAATTTGTCCGACTTATGATGGAACATTCTACTTTATTACGTTCGCAGTACAATCTATCATCTCATCGCCGTTTATTTTTTACAAAACATTTTTAACGACACGATATTCAATATGTTTGAACGTGGAAGAGGGTTTTATCAAACAAGATGAAATTTTTCTAAAGAAAATGATAGTGAAGTAGCGAACGAATACTGTAAATTTACTAATCGAAGTTTTCTTAAATCAAAACCTACAAAGCTTTGCTTTGCTAAAAATTTAATAGCAGACAATATGAAATATTCCGATTCCGTGAAAGTCAAGTTAGTGGCAAGTATTTCCGCAAACTTTCCAACAACCGAAAACGGGATAACGATTCTTTCACAACTCGAGTAAATCAACTTCTCGGCAGTGAAGGCTCAAAGATGTAATTTCTTTGCGTCAAGATGCAATTAAGCTTTCGAACATTTCGCCAGAGGAATTAAAATAAGGCACGAATTCGCGATAGACCTAGAACAAAAAGCAACGGCGGCGCTTTGTGGTCGGTTCGACGGCTCGATTTCAAAGGAATATCGTTTCGTCGCGGATGTTTCAAAGAGAAAATTGTTAGGCTTGGAAATCAGCCTGACGAGGCTCGAAACAAGGCGACCTGAATAACTTCCCCGTTCCCCCGTTGTACTCTATGAACCTTGAACTCTCAGTCCTGTCGGCACAGCGAGACAACTCTGCGAGACTTTTCGGAAATTACGATCCGATAAAATTTCAATGAACGCCTGCATTCCTACTTGCTGCATCTGCTCGCGCGAGTCTAGATTGATCGTAAGGAAAAAAATGAAAAAAAAAAAAAAAAAGAAGAAGAAGGCAAGGAAGAAGGGAGCGTGCAGGTTTCATTCCACGCGGAGACACTTGGCTGCACCGGATGTTATCTCGCGTCGAACATAATGCAACCCTCCCTGGAGCTACTTCATCGCCTGATAAAAACAGGCCACTGTATCAGCCGCGAATACACACGGCCGTCTAGATAAATTCAGACCTCGATGCGATGAAATCGAGTACAAAGGGTTAACTTGACGCAACAAAATTGAAAAGCGTAAGTAGCCGCACGAGAAGAGAAAAAAGAAACTTAACGTGTACGAGTGATAACTTAAACTGATTTTTGTTTCGAAAAATCGATTTATTGCTTGAAAATTTTATTAAAGACACTTCTGCATCACTCATATCATAGAAATTACAAGATTAATGAGAAATTACTCTAAAGCATAGATAATCGTCTCAAATGTGGGTATACTATTAAGCATACCATAGATATATTTCTACGAACGTAACCAAAAAGATTGATTTTAAATAAAAAATTTTTGTCTATTAAATATTTCAATAGATACTTTTACTTTTTTTACATATTGTATCATGATATATATTACACACGTGCATTCGTACATTTTTAGAACTTTAAAACTTGCAAAAATGCGTAAACATCGGCGGATTTATAGTAGACAGTAGCACTGTATACCAAGAATGTACAGAATTCTCTACGAAATCGTACTTAAAAAGTTATATAACTTGGCAACAAAAAAAGAAAAAAAGTAATAGTAACTTTAAATATTTAAACCGACAATTTTCTCAATCACCAAAACTGATCGTTCCCATCATTCTCTCAGCTCCATTGATCGAACTTTCCAACTCCAAGTTCAGATACACGATTGTTACGAAAAGAGTTGACGTGCGGCAAGATCGCGTTTCTCTCTATCGAGTTCGTTATGAAAATTTCTTTGCGAGAGTATCGCGTTTGAACGAAGGGGGAGGGAAGAAGAGAAAAACAGAGACTAGCGGGTAAGAAATGGGGGAAGGGAGGCAGCGTTTCAAGTGGAACAAGACACATCGGCTTAGATAGAAGCGTTGGCCGTGTTTGCGTGTCAACGTACAGCTATTTATACAGCAGCCGCATCCAAAGGTCCTCTGGATCACGCGCCGGCACGGCCTCAAGCAAGACAGACGGATTGGGGTCGAAAGTCGTGTACTTAGCTTAATTAATAAAGCTCGCGGCCTGAAGCTGCCACCTTTTTTCCCCTCCTTCGCCCACGTTAGCTGGAAACTGTCGCCACCCTATTGTTCTCTCTCTCTCTCTCTCTCTCTCTCTCTCTCTTTCTTTCGCTCTTATCTTTCTTCTCTCCACGTTCCCGTTCGCCCGCCTTTGTTTGTCCATTTATCTTCGAGCTTTTAACATGTACACCGCGCGCGCGCGCGCGAGCTTCCAACCTATCAGTTATCTTTGTGCCATCTTAATTGTTAATTTATCTGTTTGCTCAGCTACGCGGCAGCAGTGTTTACCCTGAGCTCGTTGTCGATCGTTCGGTGTATTTGCGTAATTGCACGGTGTGCACGTGTAAAGAAACGACGTGTGCAAGACGGATCGCGTAAGTGTACTGTTGTATACGCGAAACATTTCGAGATTTTGTTCAATAATACGTATTCATGGAAAATCAGGTTTTTATTAACACGCGGATTGAGATCCGATTCATTCAGTTTTTGATTTTCTCCTTCGTTCAATATTATATCGTTTTAATTATGTATCGTTTATTTCGTGAAATCGTTCAGTAATATTATTCGTTTGGGCAAATGTTCGCGTACTTCCGTACGTCTGTGCGCGTCTTTGAATTTTCCACGTACCGTTCAGCTTCACTGAATTTTTCATCGTTTCGCGCGAAACCACGGCCGCTGTGTGCCGGTTTCTATTTCTCGCGGATTTTCATACCTCCTTTCAAACCCCGTCAACATAATCGCGACCGTTAAATTTCATTATTAACGCAAATGAAATTTGAAAATCGTCCGTGCAATGCGAATGTATAACGTATTCATAAAACGCGCGTACAAATGTTCGGAACGGGGGCCGCGTATATTCAAATCGACGAGATTAAAGGCAACAAACGCCCGGACAAGATTTAATCGATTTCCCCGATGATATTTGCATCCGCATAAGGGGCGGGGAGGGGAAAGGGGAGGAACCGGGGGCTAAACGTTCGGCAATAATTTCGAGTTGAAAATCTCGCGTCCGGTAGTTTTTAACGAGTGCGAAAACAAGAGCGCGCGAACCGATTGTCCGCGCGATCAGATGAAAAAACGGGTGGGAACGCGAAGAAGCATCAATCGTCGAAATGTTTGATTGCGTTTTCGGCGGGATTTTTCGAGTGTATCGTAAACTCGATCGGCCGGTTAATCACGTGAAAGCGTGCGTAAATCGTCAATCCGATTGCATTGACACTCTTCTTCCCTGGCCGGTGATTCGGAAACATCAGTTTACAGAGGGAAACAACGGGCCGAAGGAAATGCGGAATCGAACGTGAGCCCGTTCGATTCGGTTTTGTTTCGCCCCTCGTTCGTGACTCGCGATTCTTTTGTCCTAAAAGTACCGCTTCCTTCCCGATCTTTCGGAGAGATCGTGCAGTCGGCCGGAAAATTCCAACGACAGATTTCAAAATTCATTTCGTGAATGAACGAACGAGAAAAGAGAGACCCGGGGATAGGTAATTTTGAAAATCGAGCGTGGGGGAGGAATGGAAGAGAGAATGGCGGATAGGTGGAGCGGAGAGGAAGAGCGGAGCGAACGACGAACGAGACAAGGGTTTGCAATTTTGATGGGTAGATCCGAATCGTGACCATAAAGCTGATGGGGAATCTCTGGCAGTGGGTTCGTGGGTCAGCGTTTTCACGGAGGATTTAAGCACTCGTCCGTCTGTCCGTCTGTCCTGCCGCGACGTTTCGCCGAACGGCCAACTCGATTAAATTGCCCGATTAAATTAAAAGTTGCCCTCGCCTGCATAAAAGACGAGGAAGGGAGATTCGGGACAGTTCGTAACGCGATGCTGCTTTGCATTTTAATGGCGTTTCCCCGCGCGTACGTACGTGCCTATCTACAGGCAGATAGTTGTACAGTACAAATATCGAATGGAATATTCGAAACTTGAGAGCCGTAGAAACGTTCGACGAGGTAAGAAACTTATTCGCCGTTGGGTAAGGGGGAAGTGGCGGGGGATATTAATTAATTTTGGAAATTCCGCGAGAAATATGTAGCAAATTCAAGCGGTTTCCTGTCAAAGCGGCCCGGTGTTATTGAAATTATTTTGCATTATTTAATTTGAATTTCATAACGCGATAGAGTTCGAGAGCACTCGAACGTCCCCCCCCCCCTCCCCCCTCCCCCCGATCCCTCTAGAATTAAATTGCACGCCACGGAATTTCATTAATTTCCGAAAGTTGAACAGCGACGCTGATTTAAAATTATTGAACGTTGTCCCACGGCAATCGTATTAGCGAGTATCTTTGGCGAACAGGAGGCGGCTTTTAATAAATCGGAAATGTTTATATCGGAAAGAGGGTGCATCCGGCAACGGCAAAATTCAGATTCCGTAATTATTCAATTCCTTATTTAACGGTTCGATTCGTATCCAAGTTCTCGTCCAAGTTTACCGTAACTTCGTCTATAACCTGATACTCGAAACGAGTACTTGGCGAACTATGTTATAATGCACAGGGTAAATAAAGATCGGATTTCGATAACGGTCCCAGGTGTTTTGCGGCTTCTCGCGGCGATGTTACGTGAAAGTAAAATGCATCGGTGGTTGAACGCCGGTAATCCAATGTTTCATCATTATCGTGAAAACGATACGCTTCGTAGAAACACGTTCATACGATCGCGATTACGAGTTTTGTGGTTCCTTACGTTTGGAGTTATTGAAATGTTTTGGATGGATTGACATGTAATTTCTTGACGTTCAATCCTTTCGGGAAGCAACGTTTTTCACTGACGACTACTGTGGAAGTCAACGCATTGATCAATGAATATCGAAGAAAATTATTTATTTGACAAAGGATTCAATTGCAAATATCAAATATTCAAAATATCCGAAACTCGTGTTTTACGAAATTTGTATCTTACAAAAATAATTTCATAATTTAGATTAGATTAATTTTTAACACATAGTCAAGACACATTTGCTCATGATTGTACTGTGTAAAATCATACTCCACGGAATTATTAGACTTTGGATTTGGCGAGCTCCTTTTATTCAGATTCTGTAACAATTTGATTAAAAAAATTCTTCCTATTAAAAGATCATTTAACAGATAATTCAAATTTATAAAAATCTTGCCAGTATATGCATCATCATTTATTATTTTCCTCGACATTCAGAGAAGAAATGGACATGAAATGGTTTGAATCATGAAATTAATCTAATTTTTACAAATTTTAACAGTTTCTAAGAATTTTTAAGAGTTCTGCACATGCTCCCTGATACCTGAAAAACCAAATTATCGCTGCTAAGTCACCAAATCAGATCTGTCAATACCAGAGATTAAATCGCTGCTCGATCCCACGATGGCTCGTTTGATTCTTCATCTGTTACCGCGGGAAAATATCGGATTAATATTATTCAGCGGCCGGGCAAAATGCGTGACTTGATCGTTAATTATCCGGCAGGGAGTACAAGCAGTTTACCGGTATTCGAGCATGAAATATTTTCCGATCGACCGGCGTGATTCCCGATGAACATTAATAACGATAAAAAGAAGAGGATCGACGTTGCTCTAACGCCGAACGGCAAAAAGTTGCCGGGTTCTTACACGCCCACCGAGATTCCCCTCGACATCCTTACTCCTTTTTCCGCGGTTTTAGAGTGTTCGGCTACTTATCGGATCCGGCGAACTACTCCGGAAACTTTCCAACTCTCCCTCCCTCTTTTTCTCTCTCTCTCTCTCTCTCCTCCCCTTCCGCGAGTTTCGTGAAACGAAGAAAAAGCGATCGAGGATCCGGAAAAGGTGGAAAGAGTCTCGACACGTTTCCGTGAAAAGAGGACGAGAACTGTTTCCATCCAGAGAATTTATCGTATCTGATAAATAATTAATTGTTTGTCAAGCAAATGACGAATTTCATACTACCGTACGCATTTTCTCGCTTTCCTGCAAATATATAAAAATTCATAATTATCGACCATCTGATTGATCTAATGTTCCAACTTTAGTTAGACTTTGATCAAACAGAATTTAATCAGAAATCATAGCGATCAACTCCGTAAATCAAAATGTACGAAGGATTGATGATGTCGTTTTTTTTTTTTAAATCTTCTTTAGAGCTATTTAACCATTATTTATGTCATTTTATCGCGATGAACGAACTTGTGGAAATGTATCACTCGTTTCTCGATGCATCGTATATTAATCATTTCACCTATACCAATGAAATTCAGGAACAAATGGAATTGAACATTTCAGCATGCGAAAGATTTATTTGTTTCCCAATAGAGTGCTTCATCTTTTCTCCCCTCCCCCCCCCCCCCCAAGACTTACATGCATAACCTATTGAGACCGAAAGGATGAAACATTGAAGTTCTATCAGAAATAGCAAGAGACTTCCGGGGGCGAGATGTAACTAACAACCAACTGCTAAAAATTATATACGAAATCTCCTTTCCTGACAGTCAATATATTTGCCCACAACATCTTCATACTCAAAGAATAATGGTTGCACTCGAAGCTGTCTGCCTGAAACGTTCGAAACATATATACATATGTATTGTCACATTTATAAAATAGAATTGCTTCCGTACATTTCTCTCTTCTCGTTCAATGGACAGCACGCAGTCGTGAAACAGCGACGATTCGCAAACCGGTAGACGCACTTTATGATATAAAAATTAAACGTTGCTTCAATCGTCAAACGACTTCGAGGATATTAAATCTTAATGAGTTAATTGCATGTGAAAGTCTTTTAGAAGAAGCGTCCTCAGATGTATTTTTGTTCTCTCTCTCTCTCTCTCTCTCTCTCTCTCTCGAAAGTACAACTCGAGTCAATTATTTCCCCCGGAGCGATCGGAATGAAAGCTCGAAAGCTCTTTAAACTTTCCAACCCGACAAGGAGCCACATATTTTATTACCGTCTGATCCATTTGTCCCCTCCCCCTCCCCCCGGAGCGCACCGTTTAAGCGATCCTCGCAGTTTCATCCGTTACTCCCCAAAGATCCTCCCCTCTGCCGACTGTTCTCCATCAAACTTTCCTTGCCGCGGAATTCTATCAAGAATCGCCTCGAGTCATAATCGACCTTCCGCCGTTCTGCGGCCAGCGTGGATTCAATTTCAAACGGCCTCGGTTACAAATTATCCAGAAGGATCGCCTCGTCTGTACACCGAACTTGTCTAATGCAGATCGTAGGGAACGGTCTTGGCATTGCTCGGATTCATCCTTATGTTCTACGCTCTTTTCACGCGTGTGCAACTCTACAGTTTTCGTTTGTGCTTTTAAAATCGAAGACAGTGGACACCGAGTAGTTCAAATTTCCCTTTGAAAACCTTTCAGTTGGAAATCCAAAGATGTTCTTCCACTTTTTCTTATCCCAGCCTGTTCGTCGAATAATCATTGTTATTTCCCGATCAAATAACATTTGTGAGACCGAGCACCGTCGTGGGACTCGATGGAAGCTATTCAACTATTTCGTTAACTTTGATCAAACAATCACAAACTACGTCGTTCTCGCGATATCTATCCACTCTCTCTCTCTTTCTCTCTATCCAGAGATTCCGTTATTCACGGGTATTCAGGGAAATTCGTTTCGCCCGAAAACAGGGCCAGGTTAATTACCCGGAAAGAGCAACTTGGATCAAAGAAACGTCCGCGCGCCACCTCTTTAAACCGGCCGGGACGATAAAAGCCAGGCCGAGTGGCGTTCGGGAGGCAACGGATGAGTATCGGAGAACAATTAGCGGGCAGAGGATCGTCGAAAACGAGGAGGAATGAAAAAACGAGGGAGGACGAAAAACGAAGGGGGAGGTTCACGGTTCCTAGGAACAGGGTGGAGAGGCAAAGGAGCAACCGTGGTATAGTATAAAGCGAACGAGGCAAGAAAGAAGGAAACGTGGGTGGATGTGCGAGTTTCGCGTGGAAGTAGAGAAGCGCAGAGGGCATTTGTGTGTCCGTTGGAGGGCGAGATCTCATCAGAGCTTGTCGAGTCTCGTTAGAAATCGTCGGCAAGTGTTTACTTTCCCAAGAGAATGGTGTACGCCGCGAATCGGTATATATGTTGGCCGACGAACGTTCCCCGTGGACGCTTTTGCTCCGTTATTTCACGCGGCGTTCGATCTTTCCCGTCTCGATCTTTCGATTGTTGTTTGAACAGAGCGAGGTTTTTTTCCCCCCCTCGGTTCGAGCGCGTTTGCGAAGAAATTTCGTAAACGTTTGGCGAACGAAGAGCTTGGAACGTTAATGGTGATGTCCGGAGTCGTCCGACAAAGAGAGAACAAATTTAGAACATTCGTTTCGACGTTTAAAAATGCGACTTTCATTCTTTTCTGTTTTCTTATTTTTTCTTTTTTTTAAATTCGAGGTGTTACGAAATTGTTTCGTTTCGACTTAAGGTAAAAAGTTTCTATCGCGGTTTTTGAACACAGAAATGTGTAAATGCACACCGTTTAAAATACGAAGAGTTTTCTACTTGAAAGCGAAGTTCGCTTCAGGGAGTAGCGCTCCACTGCGAAATGAGTCGACGCGGATGCGTCAAAGTTCAAATCTCCCAAATCTCTTGAACCAACGGATCTAGCCAACGAGTCCGATAGGTAAACACTGTCACAACGACGTTTGTGGAATTTCGTTCCGGGGATCTCTCGTTGAGAGAAACGTTGAAAAAACCAGATCAACGGGTGGCATCCCGGAGGAAAAGAGTGTCGGACCGATTACGTCTATAGACGACTGTGCTCCTGCCATAATACTCGGGTCGGGGAGGCAGTAAGTCGCGAACGTGATCCGCGGAAAAGCGTCCCGCCCCTTTTACGTGATACCACGAACTTTTCGGTCCTCGACGACTCCGCTTTTCGTATGTATTACATCGCCCGCGATGTAAACTACTTTAATCCGAGGGTTGGAGCCTGGCTTCCGCTTCGGGATGCTACACTGGGATTTTTCCACGCCTGATTTTCGACCTCGTATCGCGGCCTCTCTACGACCTCCCCATAGGAACGACGGCGACGATATTACGTTAAAACAACCCCTCTCAGCCTCGTAATCTGATGAGGATGCTTACCGAGACTTCGGAAATTGCTTTCGTTTCGATACTTCCGCCTCCAGCGTCACGGTGTCGTCACGAGGACGAGAGATGTGCGACACTGTGTCCTCAATAGAAAGTGTCAACCATTTTGCACTGTTGTGCAAATAGTCGTTTGCTGCAAGCAGAGTTTGTCTTCTTCTTTTTCTTCGCCTTCGAATTCTCGCTTTTCGAAATCCGTAGTTCCTTCTCTATGTAACTTATATATTTCTCAAAGGGTGGAGGCATCTTCAAGTTTCTCGACAAAGTCCGAAACTTTTAAATTCCACGTCGGAAAATGCTCTGTCGTCGTGTTCTCGATGGTTCTCATTAACTGTCGCGAAGCAGTCTCGTCACTTTCTCATAGTACAAAGAAAGAAAAAAAAAGAAAAAAAAAAAAGAATAAAATGACCAAACGTGCAAAATTTTCACGTTCTCTCGCCCCATTCACGTCCGTTCGCGGAAAATCTAACGGAGCGATCTCTGACACGCCATTGTCGCTCGCAAGTATACGTTTCGCTGGCGCGCGCTGAAACAGAGTAACTGGGAACTGCTGGCCGTGTTTCCTGGTGAATGCTGAAAGAACCGGAAACTTCATTTTCCGGTGGAAGCTGGACCGCGCGCGTCCTTCGAAGAAAGTGACCTGACGTGGCATGCCGGTGAAAACGTCGGAGATTACGAGACGGGAGAACGAAACTCCGCGATGGCCGACCCTCTCGTACGAAGCTCGCGAAAGACGGAAAGATCGAAGATAAGAAGGATCCTCGTGGATAATCCCCCGTGCGCTTCTGCGCGAGATAATTCCGAGACGCGACGAAATTCTCTTTCTCCCTTTCTCTCTCTCTCTCTCTCTCTCTCTCTCTCTTTCTCTCTGACGAGAGAATTGCCAGTTGGGCATCACGACGAGACAAATTGAAACGCGCAAGTGGACGACGCTCGTTCTTAATTCGGAAAGGCGAGAACGAAGGCGGAACCAGTGAAGAAAGGTGGTGCTTTCATCGATTCTTTGATCGAGGTGCGTAGTAAATTAGTACAAGGAATGGTAATACTTTTTCGATATCTTGCCACGATCAAAGCCAATGAAATCCCTTTAGGGTCCGCGAGGACTTTGTGCCAGGGCCAAGTGAACTTTGATGAGAAATTCTGGCGTCGAGTCGGCGCCATTCTTCCCCGCTTCCTTTCAGCCTTTGAATCTTTCTGAAACGTTGCTCCACTTCGTTTGTCCTACTATTTTACGTCTGCATCTTTTCATTATCCCCCGAAATGGATTCGAAATCCGACAGGGGACCTGTAGTCGACTGTTACACCGTGATTTTCCCAACACTTTATGGTACGGTGGATTAGACGGATTGAGAGAGAGAAAGAGAGGGAGAGTACAGAGAAAAGAGTGCTCATTGGACTGATATATCATTGTATCGAGTTAAACTTATTACAGTGATTATTAGAGTGAATAAGTTTTTAACATTGGAATTACTGACGATTAAAAGATAAAGTTTCAACGTTGAGGTCCAAAAAAATAGAGAAATATTACAATACAAACTTTATAAAACAAAGAGCATACAAACTTTTATTTATATATTTCACGAAAGAATTATTTAAAAGCACACTGTTTATACGACTATAAAATGTTTAACGAAAATTATAAATTAGCCATTTTGACCAGTTTGGTAGTTCTACTGTTAAGGAACTTGCGAAGAAACTACAGAATTTTGCTTTATTTATTGTGAAACGAAATTTAAAAAAATTGGGACGACGCGTGATTGGAGAAAAGCACCGACGAATGATGTGTGAACAGTTTTCTAATATATTCCACGTGCTTCTTCCTTTTTCGGATATTTTTCCTCTTCGGTGTGCTGCATTTACAGGGGGATGGATTTGGATCTCCAATTTCGTCTGAAATTGATAGAGCGAACAGGGGAAAGATAATAACAGCGAGGACAAATTTGATATCACGTTTCTCTTTTCTGTTTTTTCACGAAATAAATGGAGAATCAGGATAAGCCCGTTCAAATATTTATACTAACTACGAAATTCAGGATGGCGAAGTCGCGAGTCAGATGATGTGATACAGAGCATATCGTCTGATGAGCATGAAAACCTGTGTAAATCCGAAAAATCACGAATGATCAAAGCTCTCTGTCACAGTCACCAGAAAATACAAGACAACATTATCTATAAACGAATAACTTTGGCCAATAAATAAAAATTAGCGTCTATGAAATATTTACAACCATCGTCTTTCTTCAAATATTTTCAGTTTTAATTAAAAGTTCTTCCACGTTCTAAGTGTTCAAATATTCTCACGATCCACTATATATTACATCGCGGCCTCGCATAAATTATGAATCTCGCATAAATTATTCATTTTCTTCGTATCTCGCGTTAATCGTTTCATTTTGCATAAAACCATCAGCGTTTCCGACACTTGCAAATAAAAGCGACATACATCAACAGATAGAGAAAGCACGCACAAGTAACGAACAACTTTCCCAGTTTCTCCTTCTGTTTTCTTCGTCTTCTTTCTTTTTCGACAAGCAACGTAGAAGATTCTGTGAATAACATTCCAGACAATTCCACGTTCGAACGTTGCTAACGTAACTAACGGATCGGTGGCGAGGTTGAACGAAAACTCGGAGCATAATCGATCGGTCAGATTGAGCTAACAAACGATACTCGACTCGGAAAGTATCGATCGGTGCCTCGACATTTTCTACCTGGTTCCAACGATACCAGTTCGAACGATACGCACACGTGCTTGCTATCCACGCATTCAAATGAGGTTTGCTTTTCAAATGGATTCCCCGCGCCTCTCGCCCCACACCATGAATTGGCGCACGCATAAAATACATTTCCCGCGAACCGTGCCTTACAAGGCGAAGAAGTATCCTTGCTACGAGATGGAATTTCAAGTACGCCGCGCGCGAGAATAAAAGCCTCGCTCCATTTATGACTTTCCTCCCCGCGATCGATTGACCGATTGTACCAGGTCCTGATATCGAGGATCGGTCCCGGCGCGGAACGCACGCCCGATTGTGCGACGTTTTCCCCACCGAATAGAACGTGTGCGGTCTCGTCGCATCTCGTCATATATCGAGCCACCGGAAAATGAGAGAACCGCCGGAATGGTTGTTACCAAACTATTCTGTTAAGTGTAACTTCGTTGAAGAGACTCGTCGAAACTGTCGGCGAAAATGACAGAAATTTCTAATCTTCCTGCGATATTTCCATATTGTGATTTCTTGAGGTACGTTTACAACGCGAATATGTTGAAATATTTTTAAATTTTATTCGCAATATCGAAATGGTCGATTGAAACGAATTAAGAATATACTTGTTTTAATTTTGAATAGGTATCTTCAAGTTTTATTTCTTTAACAACGTTGACAGACACACAAATTTTTATAAGAATCTGCTTTTTAGAAGAAATCGTAATCGATGAGCTTTTTCACACTCGCAATAATTAATTACATTTACAATGCTAAGAAACAGAGTTTGATAATATTTGAAAAATTTCATAGAAACTTGTGTAAATATTACAAGATCGTAAAAATATAAAAATTTATAAAAATATAAATACGTTATAAATTTCAAAAGAAAAAAAATTTAAACAAGTGGGTCAAACAGAAATTAGTTTCACGATAAATGTCACACCTTGAATATTCTACATACTTTCGCATATTAGCAGCGTATACTTTCACACCTTTCAATTGCACGTGAATGCACGAAAATCCACGCTTCACTCACACAACATTACAGAATTCACACGAAATGCGAACGATCGCAACAAACCGTGCTACGTTTCTTGAGCGCAAGTAGAGCCAGTCAACGATTTTTCGGCCACGCGACGTCAAACAGCGGCTTTCCATCCCCGCCCGACGAACGTAACCCAACGCTGTAATCAAAAAGTCATGCAATCGTTATCGAACTATTTATTAGAGGCAGCGTGTGTTGCGTGACTGAGTTCGATCCCTCCGAAACTCTACGGACAACGCGGTTACTCGTTCTCGGGGAGCACACGTCGTTTTAGTTGAAAGTTGAACAGCGTGTTTGGATTCGACTAGTCAGCCTGTGGCGATAATGCCAAACATTCCGATGGGCAAAGTTTCCAGAGGGGATCACGGCCGAGCGTGCCGAGAGTTTGGCCGCGTTACGACGGAAATCAGTCGGCAGGGTCGACCAAAAACGTGCGAGAGTCGATAAAACAAGAGCTCGCGCGAAATGAAGGATCCTCCTGGGGATGCAGGAGTCAGGAGTCAGGAGGCGGGATCACCGGCCAGAAACACCGACACCAGTGACAACGTCGTTATTTCTCTCCGTCGAGATTTCCTCGGGGACCTCGTTAGGATCCGTTTTCTATGCAGTTCGATCGTTTTTTAAGTGGTTCCCTCGCGAAGAATTATAGCTGCCGTCAGCCACTTATCAGTCGACGCTCGACGGCCATGCTTTTGACTTCGTTTCGTCGCCGGTACAACCGCCAACCGCCATCAATTTAACCTTCTCTTTGTCGTTTCTTTGCGATCATTTCCGAATGCTATGAATTTCACTTTTCTGTTTTCGTACTTTGATTTACCGAGGGCAATTTTATTTTCCTTCGCGAAAGGAAAAGAAACGGAAAAGTTGCTCTCGGGGCAAATATTCTCTTTGTACACAGTAAAAATTCGTAATAAAGCTACCTGATTAATATGTTGAAATCGTTTGTGGATTATTGTTATTTGATTGCAGTTAGATGTGGATGAATAATTACGCGTATTTCATTTCATTTGAAAGATGGGTGGAGAAGCAGGTAAAATTTACATTGGAGCCGAAAGGTGAAAATTTCGTTCAAAAGAAGCTTCCTTTATATGTGCACACTGTAAAAAATACATTTGCAAGAGGTTTTTTATTAAAAGTTTATTCTGAAATTCAAATATGAATGAAATTTCATTTTAAAAATGAGTTTCTAATATACATATTTTTAACGTGCAAATGAATATATATCATTTCCAATACACATAATTAAACTAATAAATATTGGCGAATAATAATACTTGAACGTCTTCTCCTCGTTCAATTTAAACGATCAGAAATGGCTACGAAAAACTTCAACCTCATTTCAAATGAGGATCGTATGAAAGTTAAATTAGCCAGACGACGTTTCCATCCACGATCCTTTCCAAATACAAAGTCACAGTTAAAAATGAAAATTGCACCGTGTACATTTCAGAATTGAAAATATCATGGTCGAAATGACAAGAACACGGCACAGCGCCGTATTAGAATTAAATGGACATCCGTTTTATCAAAGTATCAAAGTTTTCATATATTTCGTGCTCGAACATTATATTGCATTAAACATTTTGTTCTCTGTCAGGAATCTATCGAGTTTCAAACGATATTAAGTTTCCTCTTAATATTAAAATTTAATAATATTAAAATCTCCCTTAAACTTCCTTGATTGGTCTTTGTTAATTGATTGATTTTAATTCAGTTTTTACTTCAAAGATTCATAGTATACTTTCAGAAGATGAAGTGATAAACTGAAATCTAAATGAGTATGTTTGTTTCATTTTATTTTTTATAAAATGTCAAATTTCCATGAGAAATGGTAAAATGGTTGTCACTCTTTTAGTCACTTCTACAATTGAACACTCGCGCAAGGAAATGATAATAAGTTATTTATCCCAAAAAAAGAGGAGCTACCAATTATTGTAAATAAAAGTAAGAATTGTAAATCTTGTGAATTTGGTACTTTTGTAATGGTGTATTAATAAAATAGTTATAGAAAATGAAATTATAGAAAGTTAAAGTGAAGCAATAGCCTGTCCCTTACATCGTGTTCGATCATAATCTTCTTCTCCTTTGTTCTTCAAAACAACAAATCCTTATAACAGCACGTGTTCTGTTTTAATCTGACGATTAGTACGATGTACACAACGAAGTTTCGTTGACGACGCTTGCGCACAGAGTTCCAGCTATTAGCGCGAACGATTAAATTTTGTTGTAACACACGGTGAAAATTTCCGTGTAGTGGTATGGGGGGGACTAATGACAAGGTGCGTCGTAGCAACGGCAACGAAATAGCTATCTTCGCGTTTCGATTCACCATCTTCCCGGCAGACTGACCACTAATTTGCTGCATAACAAGGCCTTGACTGGCCCAATTAGCGGGCTGATTGATAGAATCCGAAACTCGAGCAATTAAGCCGTCTACGGAATTTCATGATTTGACGCCGCCGCCGCCGCCGCCACCGCCCCGTTTATCGCGTCCCTAAATCGATTTCGTTCCAACCACCGACCTCTAAGGAAATTGATACCTCCGTTAAACCAACCCACCCCTCCCATCGAGGGAACCAATCCACCCTTCTATCACGCGATATATTTTCTCCTTACATCGAGGCTCTAATGAGCCGACAACTCGTTGCACGAGATACAATGGTTGCAAACTTCGTAGTCTTATTTCGAGAGCGTTTCGAACGAGAATTACATTACTCCTCGTGCTAAGGATAAAAAGAAGGGAATGTAAAAAGTATATAGGAAACAAAAACTTGCATGTTCTTCGTAATATTAGAAATTTCTTTCTAACATTGTAATGTTTCTTTTGCGCTTTCATTTAGTATTTGGTTAAAAATGAAGAAAGAACATTTGTTTTTGTCGTGCGTATGTATCAGGCGTAATGCAGGACTACAATGAAACTGCACAGTCCAAGATTAGTAAAATAATTTTTATTCAGAGTTACAGTTCTCTTTATTCTGTGTAACAAAATGTAGTAACAAGAAAATATTTAACGAAGCGGTTATTGATGCATTGACGACGTAGATTTCGCCGAGTACTCAGCTCAATTTTGAAATCATAAGTCTGCATTCGTTATCTATCCTGCAGCGAGGCTCGACAGACACGCGCGATCTGCGTTGAAACACAGATTAATCGAACCGGTTGAAATTGACAAAGACGTCGAGATCTGCGACGAATATCGAATCGCGTTATCGAGCAATTATGACAGGCGGGTGTCGAAAGCAGGAAAACTATTGTTTAAGAGTGACTCCTGAATCCGGCGTGCACAGTATAAAGGGTGCCGATGATGGACGCATCAATCACTGGCGTTGATTGCGAGGTTTTACCACTTAAACCGGCGTCAAATAACAGGCGTGCCTGGCATCAGCATTAATTTTCGTAACCACTGATCCTGATAGAATACAACGTGAGCCGAGCGCGCGCGCGCGCGAGGGGTTGGCCGGCCACCCACACCACAAAACCCATCCTGATGCGCTGACGGAAAATAAATATGGCATTGATGGAAGAAATGCGGACGCGTGATCACCAGGAGCTCGCCTAGTCTGACAGATATATACGTATCTATTGTGTTACAGCGGGTCTTCGTATAACACGATGCTCGCACAGCATACAAAAGTTGCCGATTTCTTTCCGAGGAATAACAAGGGGAAAATTTCTTAGAAGAAGAATAACGAAGAAACGTTTATAAATGAATTTTTTACATGTTCGTTTCTTGTAAAGGAAAAATATGCATGCATTGAAGCTGAAGGGAACTCGTGTTTCGAGTGTTGTAGAAGAGTCGTTTAATTAATATTTTTACTTTTTAACATATTTTACGAAGTTCTGTTTTTCTATTTTGGTACATGGTACTTGAAATATCTGTTTCTATTTAATATCTTCGTTCAGCATTTGCAAATGCTGTAACGTCGAGTGTATTTCATTCGCAATGTTCGAATGTTCGAACATCAAATACACGCGATTGAAATTTTCTACGGCTTCTGAAATGTTTAAGACAACGTGGTTGAAATTGAAGGTTGTTTAAACTCGATGGAAAAGATCGCGCGTTTTGACGGGGAATTAATAACCATTCAGTTTCCAGCCTGAAATACCCCGCAATGTTTTAAAAAACGTTTCATTGCAGTAACGTCATGAAATAGAATTGGAAGTTTATCAAGCATTTGCAGAGAAGCGTAGGTAGAGACGGGTAGGAGGAGCGGGATGGGAGTTGGAAAAAGTTTCCTACACGGTTGAAACGTTTCGCGCAGTTCGATGAAAGAAAGATTTAATTCTTCGAAGCTGACTTCCGCTGGAAGACAAAAAGAACGTCCAGGCGGAGTCAACTTTCTGAAAGCTTTTCGAAAAAAGAAAACGCCGTATTCTTCGCGTTCTGAAACCTGTCAGACCGCTGTTAGAGCGTTTAAAATTATTTTCCTAAAACACTCGTCAAATCCTTTTTTTCTTCCTTCGCTTCCGGTTTTCTTCTTAAGCGAACTCGAAAGAATCGAACGTGACTAAATTCCGACTTGTTTGATCCCGAACCGAATAATTTTGTGACATTAATGGCTCGACGATAAAAAGATCACAGAGTGCCGATTAATTTCATGCAGATTAAACGCTTGATTTATAGTTTGCTTTACGGCTGTGCACGCTGGGTTAAACTCATCAATGCGGCGCGTGATTCGAAAATCGTCGAGGTACCAAGTACTTTAACTTTACTCTAACAAACTTTCGCGTTCGTGAATTGAAATAAAATTTGAAATTAAATTGGAGGCTCGTTCGGAGTGTGATAAACGTGACTCGATGCCGTGAGACGGAACATTTCAACTGTTTCGGTAGTGTTGTCCGAAAGAAAGAAGCAAACAAATTAAAAATACCAAAGCAAAAGAAATAATATCGTATCAAAATATAGAAAGGTTGGAACTTCAAGTATAAAAACATTAAGATAAGGGAATATTGAAACATTAAATATTGAAATATTAAAAATCCCCCAAAACAAAGAAATACTTTAAATATTAAATGTTAAATTGTAAGGTTTCGGCGGTGCGAAAGCTTCAATATTTGATTAATGTGGCATTTCGTTTGAGCTTTGATACTTACAAATTTTAGTCAAATTTTCATGCTACAACTTAATGAAACGACGACGAGAAGAGGAGAGCTGATGAATTTTTGGACAAGCAGCGTTTGGCAAGTGAGTCGGTCGGTGTATTCGGCGCACGTATTAGGCAGAAGAGGAACAGCGGGAGGTGGGAAAATGAAAAAGAGGAGAAGGGACGGAGATAGCGTTTAGAGTGAAGTTCGAAACGACACAAATTAGCCTCCCCTATCGGCGCGGTATTATTATCGGGTAATTAGCAACATTCGGCGACGATTTATCGAATCAGGTTAAATAGAGACGTGTGCTGGAAATTAATGACGCCGATTTTCAAATCGAACGCTCGATCAGTAAGCACTTCGTTATCTAACAGCCAGCCACGTGACGTGTATTCGTGACTCATTCGATTCAGCGTTATTTATCGTTACCCTCGAATTTATGAGAAACATTATGCACACGTTCCGAACCAAAAAAAAAAAAAAAAAAAAACGACAGGAAATCTCGAATTTCTAAAGTGATTAAAAGAGAAGGAGAATTATTTTGTTGTAAATAGTCAGGATACACGAGTTCTGATCACAAATTACAACTGACGACACTTGCAGATAGATTTACTTTCAAGATATTAAAGGCGGTCGAAATTAAAAGCGATCAAATTTGATTTTATAATTATTATAGTAATAATAATTATATATATATAAGAATCGTAGAGAAGGGATGTTGTCTGAGATCTACAATTAGTTACCAGAGTCTGAACAATGATTATTTTTGTTGGATTTTTAACAAACGGAAAAGCAATATGTAGACTTGTTGTAAGTAGTGAATTCTCGTGGAATTTTGTAACTTTAAATTTCTCAGAATTGCATAAAAATCAAAAACATTGCATTGACAATTCTAATTTAATTGTTGAAAATATAGGTAGCGGTGATCTTATTCGAAGATTACTTAAAGATTGTCGAAGTAACTGAGGAACACACAGAAAGAGAGAGAGAGAGAGAGAGAGAGAGAGAGAAAGTTTCCAAACATTGGTAACGGATGGAAATTTTCTAATGTTCTGAAAAATCCAAGAATCACTTCAAAGATTGGATCCCGAACTTAAGCTACGATTACAATTTCAGACAAATCGTGCGTGAAGCTCGCGGATAAGAGAAGCTCGAGAGCGCTTCTCTCCGGCGAGATGACGCGAAAATAAATTGAACGCACGGTGTCGTCTCGTCAGCGATTATTCTGAAAGGGCTGAAATTCGCGCGTTTGCGCTTCCGTGAATGGGCCGCGCCCTGGAGAGTAGAATAGAGAAATACACGCGCAAAGGAGGAGTGTCTTTGGACCGGATTCTGAAATCTCGATTCACGCGGGAGAGTAGCTTTCACGCGGATAAACAGAAGAGCCTTGCGTGAGAGAAGAAAAGGACGCGTTCGCGCGAGCGCCACTCTATGGAGGAAAGATTGATAAAGACGTGAAACGAAAAGGGTTGGAAACGAGCTGAAAGATAGAAAGATAGATAGAGAGAGAGAGAGAGAGAGAGAGAGAAACGGGAGACAGAGAGAATTAAGGAGTGTAAATGAAAAGAAATAGGAACAGAGTGGAGAAAGTGGAAGAGAGAGAATGGAAGAAAGGGTGAAAGGAAATGGTGAAAAGGCTGAGCTGAAACGTAGCCAGTGTCGGGTGGCTCGCTCTGTCACTTTGCAAGCCAGATCCACTTTTCGGGCTTGGATATATAGACTTTGAGAGGGTGGATACGGTCTACATTAAGTTTTGAATAATTGGGAGACGCGGCGCGCCAGGTCGAGAACTCTAATGCACCACTAACGAAATTGAGCTTATATACGCTCCCCCCTCCCCCCCCCACCGCCCGAAATTGTATTTAAAGTTCGTACGTTGTTTGAGGTCTACTCGAGGCTTCTGATATTTCTCCGAATAATTTCGCTAATTGCTTTATAAAGCAACTCGCACCACGACGCTTTCCCATCCGGAATCGAATATCTCATGGGCCTAGTCGTTTGAACCTTCGTAGAGGATAACAAATCGGGGTATTTATTAGTCACTCGCGACAGTCTGTACTCGATACAGTCTCTGCGTGATACACGGAGATTCGTAGTGAAAGAGAGGCGGAAAGAAAGAGGAAGAAGAGCTCGGTAAACGATGGGGGGGAAGCGGGCAGATGAAGAGAGCAAATAGAGAAATAAACGTTTTCAAATTAAATGCAAACTGGCCGGGTCAAAGCCTTACGGCTGAACGTCGAGCGTGGACAAGTTATCGCGGACAGATAGAGAGAAAGAGAAAGAGAGAGAGAGAGGAGGCTGGGACTTTCCTGGCTGAAAGACACGCGCGCGCGTAGACGATGGTGGAATTTTCTCGAAATTTCCCCAGTCGTCGGGCACATAAATTCCAAAAGGGATCGACGTCGATGCAAGGAGAACATATCGGAGCGGCGGTGTCACGGCTGCCGTCGAATCCCTTCGTCCGCGATCCCGAAAATGGATAAACCGAAGAGAGGGATTCGATCGAGAGCGAGTGATTTACCACGAAGGACTTCGACGAGAAGCCTTTCACAAACGTACAGAGAGATGTCTGCGTTCTCCATCTTACGTATCCGGCATTTTACATCGGATCGGTCGAGGGAAAAGCGAGGGAGAAGAGAAAAAGAGAGAGAGAGAGAGAGAAAAAGAGAAGAAAAGTAGGCAGGAGGTAGCGGAGAGGAAGAGGAGAGGACGAGGCGGTTGAAGCGAAAGCCGACACACGCGCAGCGACGTCAAGAGGGGACCGGCTGAATTTTATTTTCCTCCGGGGATAATCCTTTAGCAGCGGGAAAATAGTGTACCTCTCGGGGCTCGGAGGAGGTGCCGGGTCTTAGGAATAAAAGATTCAGAATCAAAAATTACTCCGGCTTTCTCACTCGGTGTTTCTGTCTTAACGAGACTTTCGTTTAATATAAGAAGATGGAGACGTCGCCTAAGCCCTCTCTCTCCCCGGACGTCTCGAGATTCAATTTTAAAACTTCGCGCGGAATAATCAGCACTTGCTCCGTGTTACGAGAGGTGCTTATATTGTATTGTTAACGTCGTCGATATGTTAACGAAAGGATCGGGAAATAACACTCGGTTGTAACTGTTTGCGTTGACGCATTGACGACTGTATTACAAAGTTATAAAGTTGCATTATAAAGTATAAACGTTGAAAATATGAATTTCATTCACGGTTTTAATTATTTCCTTGCTTTCAGTTTTCGTTTAAAAAATTTTTCCATTTGAACGTTAAATGTTTAATGCCCTTCCTCTGCGAATGTCTTTAAACGCAACAATCGGAACAATATCTGAGCAAACGTTATCTCATTATAAAATTACAATGTCTGATTGTCAAAGTTGAGCAGGAATATTTCCACCTCAAACCGATCACTAACAATGTAAGCCATTTCAATTCCCTTCAATTGCTCTACCAAACGTTATTTTCTATGAACAAACTCGAAATGGCACCAATCGTTCATCAGGGGCTGGAATCGTCTTTTTTATCAGCACGCGAAACGTCGAAGGTATTTAGAATCGGCGTCTCGGGGTTCAGCTCTCGGGATTGCTCAAACATTCGCGCGATTTCCAGCAATTTACATGAGCCGGCCAGGTTCATAAATCGCTCACGGAAGAACCGCTCGTCTGTCTCCTTGCACGCTCGCGGAATCACGGCCGGTTAAAGTGTATTCCGTATGGCCGAGAGAAATGATTGGAGGCCGCGTCGTTTGCATGTCGCGAGCGAGAACAGGCTGCCACCCGTTATCGACTTTCTATCAACACGTTGGTCACTCGAACCCGTCGAAATACGATTGGCTTTTCGAACGGCGGCCGCGTTCCCCTGACGACAGATCGTTGTAATTAAATTCCATCCAGGAGGGGGGGGGGGGGGCGAGGGAGAGAGAGAGAGCTGGCTCAATTTTGCATTTAAAACACCGGCAGCGTATGCGCGTTTACACGTAACCGGCCGAGCCCACCCGACAACCAGCCCTTAAAGGGACAAATTGCTGCCCCGATACACCTGACAAACTACCCGAGCCAGCCGGCATTTTTTCATCGACCATTTTGTTAGAACCTTCTCTCGCGGCTCCTTCGAAAAGGTCATGCACTAGTTTAGAATTACTGACGAGTCTCCAAACAAGAACAAACGGAAGTTAGAATCCTGTCCCTTCTAAATATGTAACACTAAATCTGGAACTGTTACAAAACTGTTTGGAAGCATTATGTATTCTGTGGTAGTGGAGGTAAAAGTCGGGTTCTTTTTCTTATTTAATTTGATATTGACGAATCACAGGAATAGAAGTTCAAAAAAGAAGAAGAGTCAAAAAGTCGAGTCCTTTCTTATCGCCAACTTATATAATTATGTAATCTTGTAATTTAGATCGAGCAATTTGTCTTAAAAGATTGAATACTTTGCCGTTAATTTACTTCTGAAATTAATTTGCTTGTTAGATTCAGATAAACTTGGTAATAAAATTATCGATGTTAGTACTAAAATTAATAGTAATTACCGTGGTCGAAGCAGCGAAAACCGCCAACCAATGTCGCGCGAAATCCCAGTTCGATTTCTCGAGAACAATAGCCAGGGATCTAATTGATCTTCCATTAAACAGCAACGAATGCGAAGAAAGAAAACGAAACATTAACGACTTTCGCTGCAGTCGATCGGAGGGGGAATGAAAAGGTGTATCGCTCGTTTGTTAATCAAACAAGGGCGGCGATCCGCGCGATCGTCGACTCTGAAAAGATCGGCCGACCACCGTGATTTTCTATTTCGTCGCGTCAAAGAAAACGAGTCGACATCGAGGGAGAACCGAGCGGAGGACGTCTGCGAATTAGCTAGCAGCTCGGGCACTTTGTGCAGAGTTACTTTCCCATTCCCTTTGCTCCCTTCTGCCTTTTGCACGGTCGCTGCCCCTCAATGCGACTGCACCCGTCGACGAAGTACATACCGCGGCACGTTCCTCCATTATTCATGACATTATTTTCCACTTCGATAACTAACGCGATCGACTTTCCAGGAATCCTGCGGCTCGCAAATCCATCCGCGGTCCAGCTTGCTTGAAAAATTTATAACGATTCCGTGTACCTTGCGCTATTTGCGACCTTTTTCTTCTTGTTTTTCGTCTCTTTTTCTTTAGACTCGAAAGTATATCAGTTACCCTTCTTTCTTTTTTTTTTTTTGAAATTTTTACCTATGCCGTTTTTAATTACATCAAATCTGCCGACTCTTTGAATTCTGAGAGATGGAATTATGACAAAGGATAGTGGTGCAGATTTATGAAATAGTTGGGGTAGGAGAATTACGATTGATGTTGTTATTTGCAATTTCTGTAACTGAAACATAGATTGTTTTAACGTGAAATTACGAGTAATCTTGATAATATTTTGCGTAGGAAATTTACTCATTTTTGAATAAATTTATTGTGATACAGAACACGTATCTGTATCATTACACAATTCGTTATTGATTACCTATCACATAATTGCAACATGCAATACACAAATCCATCGTTCAACAAATATACATTAATCTTTTTATTTATACGCTATTACATACGCGTTATCAACACGCTAATAATGTACAATATATTATTCCCTCGTTCGATATATCTCAGTCTCTCAATTTCTTTTCATTTTTTTTTTCATTTCATCCGACGAATTACACTTGCAAATTTGTTTCTTCTATCGAGATGATAAAAGATGGAGGATAATACCAGGGCGCATCTGTAGGATTAGTTAGGCATCATAATTCGCCGTTTGATGAAACTGATCACGCGGAACACGTACAATCTCACAGGCCTGGAACAAATACGCGATACGTTTCGAACAAAAGGTCGGCAAAGTCGCTTCGAAATGGCAATGGTATTGAAACGCGGATGGACAATGGAGGATACTTACAATGTATGGCAGCTTAGGGAAACCTCCGGCGAAAATGTGAATGGGAGCGAGCAGCGGGAATTCACACGGTGGAAAATGGTGGATCGGTGCGCCATATAACGTCATCCAACGCGACGCGGTTTGACGCGGGTGCCGCTGACAAACCGCGAGGTGAACTGTCTTTTGCCACGGCAAATCGTTACGAGCCGTCATTCTCGGCGATCTAATTAAAATCCTCGAGAATTGAAACGAACTCGTTCCCCGGGCTTTGAATATACGTCAACGCGCGCGAATATTTACAAATTGTTGGATATTTAACAAGTTTGACGCTTTTAACGCGACGGGCTGTGAAATAAAATCGAATTAGCGCCATTCTCTCGTTCCCGGTGAAATTTTCTGCCCGGAGGTTAATTAACTTGCGCGCTTATGCGACGCGAGTCGCGCGCAATGAAACATCACGGCGCTGATATGTGTATTTCGCGTTGCGTGTGCCGGTGTATGTTCGGATAGCAACGAGCCAGCCACTCGAATCTAATTGCAAAGTTTCGAACTTCTTATTGTTAGAATTTTAAGCGAAAGCTTAAAGTTGAAGCGAGCTTTGTGTATAGTAGCACGATGCTGTCGAGCAACACGACGCATACATCTCGAGTGGATTAGATTTATGAATTTTGCGTTAAATCGATTTTCATGCGTTTCACTTTTTAGTGACAATCTGTAAAAGTATACACGATACGTCCAATAGTATACACTGTTTGTTACAATAGAGGGACGAAACAAATCTCTGCTTGCCTTCCATTTCTTTAATTGCATTTGCATAAAAATCCGTAGTCTAGCGATGATATATATTTTTGCCCGGGAAAAATACGCTTTCTGACGGATATTCCCGTGTTGAAAAGCATTTTAGAAGAAACACATCGAATGGTATTTGCAGACCAAAGTCATAAAACATCAGCTTTACGATTTATGCACTACATAACTCTATATGCTCTCCCTCTTTGGCGAAAAGAAATTTGGCAGATTAATATTCGACGAAATTTCAAACTTACGTTTCATACGTATGATCCAATCTGCAAAGAGACTTTTTTTTTACTGTTGCGGGCCTCTCCGTTCCATTTTCATTACTATTTTCGCTGTGAAACGAGAAAGGAAGAAAGAAAGAAAAGAAACTGGAGCAAACTTAGAATGACATCCGTGTCATAGTTAAACTTCGTCATGTCTATAATTACAGATTCGCCGATTTTCTATATTTAGAAAGAAAAATGTTCAAACTTCTTCACCTTCAGCAATAGTCGATAATAAGTGACACTGTGGGACGATTTGTGAATCCGAGATCATCCGACGATTGCAAATATTTAACTTTAATAAGTTTCCTACATGTACATCATGAAAAAAATATTCCGTGGAATAGAACCAAAATAGAAATATCACTTTACATTCGATCGAAACAGTTTTTTTGTTATATTCAGAATAATGATTGTAATAATAACAATAATAGTGTCGCTAAATAACAAAAATAATCAATAATAGTAATTGTAGCAGTAATTCATTATTCACTAGATATTCATCAGCAATATCCATCAAACGGAAAAACTTTTGAACAAACGTTTAGCACAATATGTGTTATAATCGCCAAAATGTAATAGACGCGTTATAATTTCGAGTTTCTCGGCGTTTACACGTCATTATATGAACACCAATTGCGATAGCCTCCGCTATTAAACGTATTACACAATGTAAATGCGCAAATAATATCGCAAACAACGTACACCGAGCGTGAGTCGAAATTTAACGCTGGTAACGTAATAGTTAATTAACACGAAGTCAATCAGCGAGGGATAATCAACCGTTGGTGCCGATCTATTTTGAAGGAGCGACAATACCGGCGAACCGAGGATACCGCGCCCGATTCCGATTCTCCCTTTCGAATCAATTGATCGTTCGTAATTTGAAAAGATGGTGGCAGTGTTGACGTATTAAAAATTCAATTATCAGCTCGGGCAGGCGCGAACCCGTGGAGAATGTTACGAATTCAGCGTTGTTTACTGAAAAATACCACGTTTCGTTGGACGTGCACATTCTTCTCGTCCGCGGAAATCTGTTCTTCACGCGCCCGATCTATCCCGGATGGAGGATTTAGACAGATAATAGAGACGAAACGCAAACGTCCGCGGTAAACGGGGAAAATATGGAAAGATATTGTATCAGCGTGTTTGATGAAATTATTGAAAAGGAAGAGGAGGACGGTTCATTCGAAATAGAAACGGTTATTCGAAATCGGGATTAAACGTGAGACTCCGGAAATCAAATTCCGCCAGCAACCAGAGGGATTAAAGTGTAGCGTTCCAAAAATTTTATCCACGTTTTTATTCCCTTCTCTCTCTCTCTCTCTCTCTCTCTCTCTCTCTTTCTCGTTTTGTTTTTTCATTCAACCTGCGAAAAAATTTTTTCGGAATATATTTCCTGAAAAATTGTGTTCATTTTAATACGGTAAAAATCAACGAGCGCGTAACACGCGGTACGTAGATGGAATCGAGTTTGATAACCGGCCTAAATGTTAAGTGTACGTCAAATAATGAATAATACATCGCGGCAGGCGTTTAATCGCAATATTAAACTGTAATTAAGTATGGAACAAGCCGCGTTGCGATGAATGAAAACCAATGCGATCGTATTTGTGCATTCGCAGAGTGCTAACGAGAATGACTGTGTAAAAAAAAGTTTTTTTCACTGATCTGAACTTTTCATGTTGATTAATCTCTTGATTTATTATTCATGATCGCAGCTATGCGCGCTCGTTAAATTTCGCTATTTGCTTTTACAACACTGTGCGTCGACGAATTGAATTGAAGGCACATTTGCGAATGTATTGGTCTTTCAATATTGTGATTTAAAGGAAAGAAGCAAGAATATTAAATCTTATTAAATAAAACGATATTAAAATTTAACGCCTGAATATAGTAAGCTATCAAATAGAATGCTATTCCTTCATCTTAAATATTATCACAACGCAGTTATTATAGATATCAAATATTAGAATTTATATATATTTTAATATTAGAATTTACATATATTTTAATTCTAATATTTTTAATATTAGAATTTACATACTTTATTTTCATACAATGAAACAAATTGATTTTTCTAAATCATTTCATCGCGCAATAATTTTTCCCACGGAATTATTTCCTTCCAAGAGAAAAAGAATTATGAAAACAAAACGATGGTATATCCGTCGATGTATCATCGATCTGATACGCTGTGATGATGCAACAAATCAACCGTATATAAATTCACACATGCAGAGGCCAAGTCCGAACGGGCAAACGTGATATAAACGCTGATTCCCCGTTACCGCACGGTTCTTGCACGCGTAAATCTTGCGATTTATGATCATAGAAGAGCAACGTTCGGGAAAAAGATGGTCAAAGTGACTTGGCGAGCACACTGACGTCCACTCACGCTACTGATATCGATATCGATACGAATTCCTCAATCTGAAAATTAGATTTCCTCCTTGTCTCTCTATCGGCGTCAAATTCATTTGTAGAGAAGAAGTTTAACTGTGAAAAATGAAGGGAATAGTGAAGGGAAAGATAATTTTTTTTTTGTCAGATAATCAAGACAGAAAAAAGAAAGTTTTGAACGATTAATCTTTGAATGATTAATTTATTAGTTAGAATGATTCTAAAATATTGACAATACAAAGAATCGTTTCTGAAACTTCAACTAATGATCGAATTAATATCTACAAACTATTAAAATACTAAAAATAAACTTCTTTGACTGATCGCGTCTTTTCCAAGACTGACTTCAGCCTAATTTTGCCAAAACCAAATGCATTTGTCGCTTACTTAATCGCAACAATTTGTAAGATATTCCTTTCTCGCTCGATTCGTGCATCGTACTCTATCCTCTTCGCATTGTGGTTATGAAAAAAGCATTTCAAAAACTGTGTCAAATATTTTTCTCATTGATATTAATATTTATATAAATATCATGTTTCTCTCTTGCTCAATTCCCAGAATTTTCGAAACTCCAATGAAATAAATTGATTAGAATTTTCTAAACTCGAAAGAGATAGATTAATGTTTCCTCTGGAATTCGGGGGAATCTTTTCCACGTGTTTCGATCCGCGCCGACGTCACCGACGTCGAGCGAAACTAACAAGAATCCGTTGTCTCTCGTTCCAGACGACGAGAACTCGTCGGTGCATGGTATCGTGACGGAAGAGGGACTGTTCGATGGTACTATCTCCACGGCATCCGACGAGATCTACATCGAGCCAACCAGCAGATACGCTCCGCTCGTGTGCCATCGGCAAGATGGCGAGGATAAAGACACGACAGACGCCGTGCATCACCATACGATCGCGTATCGTTCCGTGGACGTGAACGTGCCGCGCCGCGACGGATATCCGTGCGCCAGCGAGCTTTTGCGAGAGAACACGTTAAACGAATTAAGGTAAATGCATTTTCAACTTCTGTTTATCATTGAGTTAATTATTTCGGCAGAATGCCACGCAGCAAAATGTAACGGTACAAATCTCCGGTACCGGCGAAGACTCTACAACGCGGATTAATTAAATAAAGCATAAGTCACTTCGTTGTTCGTCCGCCATATTTCTCTTTGTTCCTTGAAATGAAATTTCAACGTTGAACGACGAGACTGCGCCGTTGGACGCGAGAGAAAGGTCCCTAAACGTTTGAAAATGTTTCTCAATTGTAACGAAATACTGAAGTAAGTGTAAGACATATTTTTTACACGCAGAGCGAAATTATTGAAAGATTATTTATAGCTTTACGCTTCATCCCGGTAGTTCCATTGATACAATCTGAGTGACGTAATAAATGAATTGAATTTTAATCGTGGCCTTTTGAAATTCTTATTGCTGATATAAAAAGAAATTCTAAAATGCTGATATATAGGTTTCTTTATTAACTTAATTTGCAAAATATTTACAGAGAATGTATAGTACTAATAGCGCTAAAGTATACTAGTAGAAAACAATGAAGAAATTTTAGCCCCCCTTGTTCCCTCATTTGACCGCCGTTTACTGTACAATAGTTTGTAAAAATTCCACTCTCATGGGTCATCATGAGTAGCTATTTTTATAAACATAAATAAAGAAATATTTCAGCAGCACAGTTTCTTCTGTGAACGCTTTCTAAGTACAAATCAATTAAATAAAACGTGTCTCGTTCTCTCTCTCTCTCTCTCTCTTTCTCTCTCTCTCTCTTTATTCGTCTGAACAATAGAAAGAACAAATGTAATTAAACGTTCAGCGATGAAACATTCCACCTGATATATCGCGTTCGAGCTTAGCGTGCAATTTCGATGTATAATATCTCGCTGCATGATCTAACACGTTCAATATTCCAGGGTACAAACTTAATATCGACCGGTAGCCCGGTATCTACTGACCGGTTTAATAGAATTTCAGATGGCACCGTAATGGCGGTTAACTGTGCGAGAGATCAAGCATTCCAGTTTTACATTAGAGATCTCGATAGTTAACGTTCAAAGCATCGGCGCGGTGCAATCGAAGTTAACGAAATTAGTAGGGAAGCTACAGCTGCTGTGGCACAAAGGGGTTGCAAGGGAAACCGATCATTTTCCTGAGACACGCGCGTCAAAGTGCACTCATAATTACAGAGGAGAACGCACTTTCACGTGGAGAAGAGCGGAGAGAGGAAGAGCGGTTTTTGCATTGATTAATTATAATGTTTGTGCGAATGTTGTTTAGAAAGAGTACCGTCAGAGAGAAGAAAAAAGTTAAATGATTTAAAGTTAAATAAGCTTAAAAAGAATTTTAAGACGGGAAAGATCGAATGAGTAAACTGGACACACTTTAGTTTCAAGTCTCTTTTGACATTAATTACAGCTGATCGCCAAAGTGTTCGAAAATTTGTAAGGACTTTTTGAAAATATTAATTGCTATTAAGCGTGAAACAAATGTAGAAATAAGTATAGAAATTACAGAATAATTGATACAAGCACATTTTATTTTGCAGAGATCGCAGCAGCCAATTATCCATTATATAAATATCCATTAATATCCGGTATACATAAATATCCATTAATAAATTTTAATATTCAGTGAGACCATATTTAGCATTTATCATTCGTGTTGTGGATTAATTCTTTATTATATACGTATAAAAGTCTTTAAAACCTGATAATTATTATTCGGTAAATAGAAATTTCCATATTTCTCCAAATTGTCATTGATCACCTCAATTGATAATATCTTCTGTTTTATAGAAATTCAGCTGTTCAAGCTGAAAATAGAGCTGTATATGTTACTAGCTATAGATCCATTGTTCAGAAAGCTCTATAGTCGGTCTGCCTCGAGATAAGTACTCTGGATTGTTCTCCGAGCGCGTAAACTTTCGTTTCGAGCAACTCTAACAGCTTCCATGTGACTCTAGTTTCATTCGAAAGCTTATCAACGGAATAAGTTTCACGGTACGGACCCTCATTGGCTATTCCGGTCAGAAAGCCGGACAGAAAGAATTCGTGGCAATCTTTCTATCTGCGTGAAACAGCAGCTACCTTCTCCTACTGTATATAGACAGCCGTTGTAACTGCGTGGCGCCGTTCCTAAATACTTTAAGCGCTCGTTTCGTCTACGACTCGACCGGTGATTTTTCGAAATCGCATCACGCGCCACACGAGGAATTAAACTGACACAGTAAAAAGAGAAGAGAACGTATAAAACACGTGGCTACTGCGATGGTGTATAAAATACTCGTAAAAAATGAAACGCACAAAGTTTTATAAAAATAAAAAGAAAAGGAAGGAAAATGAAAAGCTTTTCTTGCATTAAACTACTTTATATGCATCTTTGCGCGTGCTTGACTAAAATTTGCCTCGAACGAATGACGTTTCATTTATTTTCTATTTCAAATTATTCGTATAAAGTAATTGTTATTCGCACAATGTATTATATATCTACAAGTGTTCGAACACACTTTGGTGAACAACCGCAATTCCAAGTCTCGCGAACTTGGTGAAACGGACGCGTAGAAATTCGAGAGGAGGCCCGAGAGTAACGATCCTCGAGAGTAAATTGGCTTCAAGCCTGTTACGTATTACTCGACATATGTCACCGTTATCGCCTTGCCGCAACCGGCGACGATTCCTCCCGTTTATCCCAGTCCGGGACGGGCTGGAGTTGATCAGTTCAGCATGAGGGATTCACTGTGGCTGTGCGCTGTAGTTTTCCAAACGCTTACCGCGGGAAAAATCGTTTGCAGGACGAACAGGACGTGGAGTGGATATCTCGGCGACACAATGCGGCCGCTTTATCAACACCTGAACGAGGGGAACTCGCGCGCCAAGCCCGGCTTCTATCCGAAAGACGTTAGGAAGAAAGACCCCCTGGCGAGCTCGCACAATTTAGAGCTGCTCGATAGGTGAGCACTTCAATTTCATTTTTCCTTTTTTTAATAAAACGCCTTCACAAAGGATCGTCGCATTTCGGTGTCAGAAACACCGTCGAAGTCTTCCGTAATTTAAAAACGTTCCGCCAACGTGCCTACGTTCGATCTTCGTGTCGTTTGAAAGTAAATATCGGCTCGTCTGGCCATGACGGGATAATACTACTTGCGTGAACTGTTCGCGATAGAGGATTATTTCACTCGAAATTTTAATTTCGGTGGATACACGGTAGAATCTGTCGGGTGATAAGTGATTCATATTGTAGGATTATTCGTTGACTTTCTCTCTGTATATAATTTTCTTCCGTGTAATAGACATTCACGTGCAAATGTGTAGATATAGAGGAGAGGAATTTAATCAGACGTGAACTAAACTTTTGTTCCAATAAATTTAATTCTAGTGTACGTCTCTCCATGTACATATTCTATTGTAATTTTTTTACTTGGTGATATGTTCACTTCTTGTTAATAATTCCATTTCTGTTAAGAATGAATTACATCATATTTACAGGTAAAGAATTGAAAATCTTTCGATAGATTTGTTTCTTGCTAAAGAATAAATTATAGCACACTTACACGAATCAAAACGTTAATCTAGCAAATTACGTTTATTTGTCTGGCCACAAACCGACTCCACTCGTGTCTACGTTGTAAGTAATACTCCTGTCTTTCGATACGTCCCTTGTTAAAAATAAATAATATATCAACATTTACATCGATACGACAATTAATCTAATTTAACAGTTAGTTTATTCTCATCAATCTTCAGTCCCTTTGATAACAAAAAAGACGACCTAATTAATAGGTAAATTCGTTTCACTTGTCTGACCACGTAGCGTCTCGTTTCACTCGTAGCGTCTACGTGGGATGTTGCATCGGAAAGAGGCCAAGTGTCTTCCGCGTAACTAATTGAAATCCCCCGTTTCCCCCATTTACCGTAGCAAAGTGGAAGTTGGAAAAAAATAAAAAGTTATACAGCCGTGTAAAAGTTTTACACGGTCGTTCGTTCTCGATCACCGGTCTCGTCCCTCTCGGCCCCCTTCCTCCTTCTCGGTGCCTCGCCCTCACGTTCGACTCTCTCTTTTCTTTCTTTCACGGGTGACGTTCAACGATTTCCACTACGATTCCACTTAGCCAGTCTCAACGAACACGTCGATGAAATATTCTAGCAGCAGTGCTGCTGCAAAAGCCAAAAGGTCAAAGGAAGGAAAGTTGCCGGTCGGCGAAGAAAAGCGCAACGATTACTTATCGTCCGGTCGGTTCTTCCCGCGGACTGTTTGCCGTGCAATGCTTGCGCTTCCATTTAAAGAGCCCGTACCTCCATTTCCCCGGACGGAGAAAGAGCCAGAGCTATCCGGACAGCGAGCAGCGATGAAAACGTCAAAAATCGAGAGCAAACACTATTATCGACCGATCCAATTTAACGTTGCCCGCGACCGAGTTATCCTTATCGGGACGTTTCCCGCGATCGACTCTTTTCCTGGCGCGGGGGCGGGGGGAGTTTGATTTGTTGTTCAAGTGCGGATCACGTATCGGTCGAATCGACTACCGTGATGTCAAGAATTCTGCTCTTCTTTTTCTTCTTTCTTTTTTTTATGGTTCGCCAAACCGAGTTCGAGCATGGTTCCAACGTAGAATCTCGAAAATTTCCCTTCTGCTTCCCCTCTCCCTCCGTTGGTCTTCTTTGAGTTCGATAACTCGGTTATCTCGCCGTACGAGCTTTGGACAAGAGGACGGGAAGGGGAGGTTAGAAATTAAAAAATTTTATTTCCACGAACGTTTCGCGAAAGGCGGAACGAACGGTGAAAATCTGACGCTCGAAACGAAATGGAACGATAATTAAAAGCACACGGTGTATGTTAATTAATCCTCTGTGACTAGAACTTTGCTTACTCGTTATTAACACTTTCGCGGGCGAGACTGTTGCTTTTCTTTTTTGAATACACATCGAAATTGAAATTATTCCAGAAATTATTCTATTTCAACTTGATTACAGTCTGACTAATCTGACTCATTTCTGATCGTCGATTCGAAGATTTCCACATGCTCACGATATAATTAATTATTATAAATAAGTCACTTGCGCAGAAGTGAGTAAAATTTTCAAGTTATGGAGGATTTAAATTTGTTTGAGGATATGTACATGATTAAATTAAGAGCGACAGCTTCTTTAGAGTGAGTAAATGTAATTTCTTCTTAAATGTAATCAGGTTGTACAGGGAACGATATTCTCGAGTGCTTCGTAAAAGGACGTCCGTGGATCCGAAGAAAACCACTTGTATGTTGTACCTGCAAGCCGACCACACGTTCTTCAATCACTACAAGTCCGAGGAGGCCAGCATTGAGGTGATGACTCGTCACGTGCAGCGAGTCAACTCGATTTATAGATATACAGGTAATGAGTTTGTAGAAAATTCCAAATGCACAAAATATTCAATACTTTACTTGTTATAATATTTCGAAGTAATTCTCTATCCAGACCCAATTTCTTCAAATTTACATGTGTAAGAAAGAGAAATTACACGAACGTTCAACGATCAATCGTTAAATGACACATTTGTTTAAATTGCATTCGTCGAAATACGAATTCGCATAAACATCCTGCGCTCTAATAATAATTAAACCAACTTCTAATCGTCTTCGACATAGTAACGAAAGAATGGAGAAATCAGCGAAGTGGAATAAAAGTAAAAGTTAGGAAGTTAAGACACCGGGAACACAAGGAAAATTCGCAAAAATCGAGAATGGTTTTCGGTGGAGAAACTGATATACGTGTAACTCGCCGGAATGTCTGCGAAATCGGCGGAGGATGGTAGAAAAGGAGCGGGAAGGAAGTATCGGGACAGCAATGAAAATTCTTTTTGTCTTTCCGGCCGTGGCAATCGGCAGCGTTTCCCCCCCACCCCCCCCGAACTAACAAGTGCGCGTCTTCTGTCTCATTCCGCTGTAATAACTTCGCAAACCAATTAAAACTTTCCCGGACCTTCCAGTTAAACTAACTTTCTGCCAGCGGCGATCGGGGGAAATGAATGTTCCTTAGCCTTACTGCGGTTCCTTTCTGCGCTGCGACCGATTAATGTCAGTTTCTGTGTCTGACGTTGACCGATTGATTCCCGTGGAACTTTATTGCGCCGCTACACACACCTAATGCGTAAACTTTAAACGATGGTTATCAAGGAACCGAGAACGAGAAAAGAATCTAGAAAAGAGAATCACCCACTGCCTTTCTGAAATTGCTTCCGTGCCACCCTTTCGAATAGAGATAAACTACCCTCTTTCTTTCTTTCTTTCTTTCTTCTTTTCTCTCGAAGGGAGAAGGGTGGCGGAGGGGGGAGGGGGGGGTGGAGGGAAAACTTTTTCCCCTGGAAGAAACAGAGTATCAAGTCGAGGTGGGGTACGGGCAATTGCTCATCCGGGAATGAAACAACCGTTTAATTTTTCACGCCGGTTTCGCTGCGCTATCGCAAATTTTTGCACCTTCCATAGTTTCTCTTAAACACGGAATGCAATTACGGCGATGCCTCGGACACAGCGAGCACAAAGAACTCGGTGGTCACGGGCGAGTGATTTTCCAACCGCACACGGCGCCACCCGAAGCAATTCGATTCCCCCCATTATCATTTCCCTCGACCTGTCCCTCATTCTAGAAATTCGTTCTTTGAAGCCGAAACTGTCCACGCGAATTATACCGCCCGCCACGCTTAATAGAATTACGTCATCAGCTCGGAATCCAACTGAGAAACAATCAAACCCGTCGATAGCGGTGTTGAACGCTGCGGCGGTACAAAGCTTTCGTAAATCAGAGGAAAGCGTTCCTGAAAATCTCATTTGGCCGGCGCAACTCGCGAATATTAAGTAACGGCAGAGACACGCGCGCGCACGTACACACACGTATTCACGGAGACGGAAAGGCAGCGGCGAGCTCTCTCGCACGGCCAGAAGGACTTTAAACGTTGCACCACCTGCCGTAACAACGAGCAAATATTTGTGTCTCGTGACTGAGCCGTGTTTAACGTAGCGTGACCGCGCCTACACGTCGACCAGTCTAGTACATTACTTAGAATTCCCTATCTCTTCCGTCGTACGATTCGCGGATAAAGCTGGTTTTCCGGTAACGTTTCCGTTCTTCCTCTCTTCTTCCAACATTTCTCTCTCTCTCTCTCTCTCTCCCTCTCTCTCTCTCTCTCCCTCTTCATCTGTTTCGCCGTCTCGCTCTATCCAACAGCAGGGAATATACAGCGACACGCGTTAGGGTTGCGTCGATCTTCCGGAACGATGGTCGCGCGATTATCGGCCATCTCTACACGCGAGCATTTCGGATGACCGATCGACCACCCACCGTCGGAAATGCCAGGCCGAACGTGCCTCCCTTTGTCTCCGGATTAGACGGCATTAACTCTCTTCCCATCGCGATATGTACAACTCGGAGGCCGCCGAACCTAAACGCTCTTGTCCGACGAGAGATCTGGAATTGCACCGATTAAGGATCGACCCTCCCTGTTGCCCCTCGCCGCCCAGCGAGATCTCGTGTTTCTCCACTGATTTTGCACGATCGCGCCACCTAAAGTGAGCCGGCCATTGTCGCCTGTCCGCTGACGTGCACATCTTGGGAAATTTTCACTCGAGTCCGTGAGACAGATATTGTTCGACGAGTTTATTATTATAAAATGTCGCTTCTATCGTTCGGCGTTGAAACAGAAATTTAAATTTAAGTAGCTAGCAATGTTCAAAATTTGGATTTGGATAATTATCGTTATCGACGCAAACGAACGACGAATTATGATTTCTATGGCCTCATTCGCTGCCCTTCGAAATTCTAATTCGACAGCGTTGATTCCACGAATCAACAACGTGCCGCGATTTCTACACGCTTGACAGCTAGGCATCTTTCAAAATTCCACTTCAATCAGTCTTGCCAATTAACGACGAATTATGATCTCGATGATAACGTCACAATCTTCGAAACGCAAAATTAATGCGGTGCAACGAACTCGCCCTGTAAATGGACACGTCAGTTACGTAACATTGCGCGCGAGTTCTGCGAAGTGTTGTTAAGGGAAGGGAAAAATGGCGATAACGCGAAGGGGATGTCGCGAGTGTGATATCGGTCAAAGGTGGAAGTTCAAATGTCAGTTATTTCGCACGTGGAACGTTCGAGACCCACGCTGGTAGACCACGTGCGTTTTACGATCCTTATCTCGCCGGGCTTACGTGAAAAAAAACTTTATTTCCGAGCGGCATATCCGCGACAGCTGTCACGCGATGCGTTGCACCCTTTTTTTGTTTGCCAAGTAATTTTTTACGACACCGGGACCGGCGAGCCCCGGCGACTTTGTAACACGAGTCTCACGTGACGATCGCCTTTTACCATATTCAATAATAAGCACCGTCCGTTTCCGTCATTCTGCATATTTTCCTCTTAATTCTGCGCGTACGGAATAGAGGTTTCGAAATAGAATGTCTCGTGACTTCGTACTATAGAAGCAGCTTTGGATAAGGAGTAGCTGTTTCGTAGGATTGCACGGTAACGGGGTCCGATCATACACTCGATCGTTCTACTTATTCTTTATCCTGTGGAGTAACGCAGATTTAATAAGTAGAGTTTCTCGTGACCTGTAATCGTAGCGGCAACTTTGGAAAAGGAGCAGCCGTTTTGCAGAATTCTACAGTAGCAGGCTTCATTTGGTCGAACCACGTACCGACTGAATCTACTTTGTCTTTACTATTCCGCAAAAGTTATTCTCAGACTGCGCGTTCAGTTGCAGACAATCATAGAGAGTTGACATACGCGAGATTTATAGAGATTCGTTCATGAATTTCAGAGACTAGCGATTTACGTCCAGTCCAAAAACAAGACGTCCTATCTACTCTGTAAATATTTTAGCTTCTTCCACCGTGAATTTTTTATCATCATTTATACTTGGCGTTCTCGAGCATTGCAGTTGCATTATTAAGAAGCCTAAAAAGCCTTTGCTTGTAATTGAACCGTTTACCAGTGATATTTTCACCGGCGCGCAACGGCTGCGAGTGTTGTGCGCAGAAGCGAAGCTGATTAATGCAACATGAAACTTGGATACAATGGACTTTACGTTAATTGCCAACAGCACATGTACATTATAGCACAGATATAGATGTAACGATGCTCGGTGTTGACATTTGGATAGGTTGCTTGCGTATGCACACACGAGAGAACATCTGGAGACATTACCATGAAATTTCGTTGTGTGTGTACATGTGTGTGAAACTGGAAATCTTACTGTCTCTTAGGCTCCACTGATTTAACATAACAATGTCTGATACCTCCAAACCGAGCACTTAAACTTTTTCGTTTTCACGAGTTGGAATATTCAAAAATACTCTCAAGCATGATTCGGATGATTTTCGGGAAGATGTATGAAAAAAATTCTCTTTGCTGCAAATTTTATTTCAAACTTTTTGGATATTCAAATACACAGCAATGGTCTTAACTTACTTTGACTTGAAAAACATTTTTCTTCCGCAACATTCTTTTTTGGAAACTGTTCAAATTTTATCTCAATCCTTCAAACTAGCCTCTGCCTCACACATGCAACAAATGAGAAATAATTTAAAAAAAGAAAGTTCTACATTCGCTCTATTTAATGTGCAGTCAATAATTTACCAGCGTTAAAAAGTAAAAAGGCTACCATGCAATTGTTAAATTATACGATCGTACGGTAATACCCTCAATTAGAAATTAAAACATTATCGAGAAACGAATTCTCTTCACTCCGCGATGAGAATTATACTTGTCTAACAATTTTTCGCGTCGCGAAAATTAATTCCCGATAACGTCGAATAAAAGAGGTTTCTGTCGATAGGTCAGAGGTTCATTTTACACTTAGAAAATCACGAGAGTTTCACCGCGAGGTGAAAGGAATCGCGTGTCACGGGGTCGTTTTTCCAGTTTCGATTGGTATTCCCGCGGAGAAGGTGTTTGATTAAATGCTCTCCACCACGCGACGGTGGCTCAACCGTTTCGAAATGCACTGATCACTGGCAAGGAAGCCGAAAATTACTCACCTGGAGGCCCAATGATTTTCGTTATCAGCCATCGGCTACCTACGATGAGTAGCTCCCTCTCCTCGACTCCTACGAATTTTACAGAACCGCGCCGTCTACTTCGCCGACTGACTTTAATCCATCCAAACGTTGAAATTTGAATTCTTCGTTCCCTTTCTTCGGGTGTGCACACGCCCATGAAGATATTTGAAGACATTCTGCCGACATCTTTTATGAATACATCGTATGTGTTGTAGGAGAGATTTTGACGCATTCTATTGGCGCTTTTACGAGCGGATTGTAAATTTCCGTGCATTTATGAATAATTTCAAGATGCAAAATATACAAAAATATAAATGTGCTCGGAATACAATACGTTCTCGCAACATTAAATTAACAACAAAGTAACTTTCTCTCCCATTTCTTTTCAATGAAAATATAAAACTGTAAATATAAAACATCTATAGTTTAATAAAGATTGAAACGAATTTAGAAATGTGTATGAAAATTATACGTATATATGTTTTTCAGAGGAAACAGAATTGTTTAAATAATCAATTACTTGTGACAATGGAGTTGCATTAATTTATTGCAAGAATATAAAAATTTTCTGTACTGTAGTAATAGTTGTTTGCTATTTTACAGATTTCAATCAGGATGGTCAGCCAGATAATATTAGCTTCATGATAAAACGGATTAAAGTTCACGGTGAAGACGCGCTGAACGATCCAAGCTACAGATTCACTGGAACTTATGGGGTCGAAGAGTTCCTTGAACTATTCTCTGGTGAGTAAATTATTTCCACCTCTCTTTTCCTCGTTAATCATTAATTACGTATCAGCTACAGGCGAGGTAAGAATACAAAAGTTTATTTTCAAAGTTATGAATTATTTTTCGTTTCGATTAAAAATTTCCTCCGCGCGAACCTTTTAAGAACAATCGTTCTTCAATATTTAATTCTTGCTCTTTAGGTCTTGCTGCGATTGTTCTTTCGTATTTAATAACATGTCAGAAACTACAGAATGGCTGTGATACTTAGACAACACGAATTCAAAGACAAGCGAACGTGTTTCGATTAAAACGACAAGCAATTTCTAACTATTAATATTAATATTCAATCTCACCTTTCGCATTCTTTCTCAACATTCAACGTTGCCTTCCTCTTTTCATTACACATATTACAAATTTCGGCCTCGAGCGTGAACTTTTCAACGAAATCAATTATTGAAAACCGAGCGCGAGACGCCGAAACCAGACGAAGCGTGCGGTTAATTAAAGAAAAGCATTCCTTAATGGATCGAGCCCGACTCGGCCGATCCTCGAATACGCGATCGATACGTGTACACATCGTCTTGAAAACCCTTCGCCGTACTTCCGGCACTCGTTTCGTTAATTAAAGCGCTCGTTTGCGTGAAATTTACACGAAATCGTCGATAGCAAGGCCGCGAATGATGCACGACACGACATGACACGACCGCGACTTTTCAACTTTAATGAAACGTCTGAACGTTGGTCGGTCATCGTCAGGGTTGTCGCGACGGTGTTCGTTAAGGGTGGCGAACTCCCCCTGTGCTGTGACTTTAAAGCATCCACGGTTCCGTCGTTAGTCGTTACCTAATACCTAGTGGAGTTTAATAAACATGCGAGAAGGTCCGATTACACGGAGGAAAGTCTATACAGGGAGCAACGCGCTTCTTTCCTGCGGGACGCCCACAGTCGAGCGAAATACGATACGCGAATTTCGGGGATAACGCGAGAGTAATTTCTCTCTGTATAGGCAGTTGACTCAAAGGGAATCCGGTTATAGTGATACGCGCTATCTGTCATCAGAAACCGATATTATGGCTTTGTTGTTTGGGGCAGAGATTGCTGCGTGTGTGTGTGTGCACAGTTGTAAGCACGAGCAGAGCTTGAAACGAGTCCGAAAAACTGTTTCATCACTGGTTACAAACTTGAAACAGTTACGAAGGATCGATACTCTAAATAACTGTTACGAAGGACCGAAATTTCCACTGATATCGGATTCGATTACTGTTCGTGTGCATCGGATATCGGTTCACGTATCGGTCCTAAGATCGTTATCTTTTCGGTCCTGTAGCGATCCTTATGTCGGTCCTCATATCAGTTCTAAATTCTGCATGTTGATTGCAGCTTTTAGGATCGTTTTCGTATTTTCCCTGTAATGATACACAATGATTTGAGTGCATGAAGTAACTGCAAATTCTTTTAAAGTGTCGGAAAATCATTTATGGCTAAACCATTTTTGTCCCCTTCGTTGATTAAAATATCAGTTACGTTTCTGTCGAACCTTTTATAATATCATTAAAATATCATGCTATTTTACAGTATAAATTTTTAACGATTTCAACGCATAACTACTTGCTTATTTCTAATCATATACTTACTTGCTCTCACCATGCGTTGACCTGTACTACTTGTGGTACCTTGTCTGCCTCTGACCATTTATTGACTTACGGGTGTCTGATCACGTGCTGGCTTTTGCTACTTGCGAAACGATATATTATGTCTAAGTTAGATGATGAAAATTAAAATTGTTGATTGCGAAAAAAAGTTGAGTTCAAATGGATATCAATTGCATATGAAGGACTGTAATCGAATTCGATATATAAACAGAGTATCGGCTATTCAAGAACTGAAATCGATATCTGATTTCAAGCTCTGACACTGTCCAATTTTAAACGGAACCTTAATTTTGTTTTGTGGTTACTTCATTGGACAATAGGATATATGTTTGATGGAAATCAGTTTACTCTTCTTTTTTCAAAAAAAAATAGGAACATATGTATTTCTATTTGATCCATCACTTATGTATCATACACACCAAAAAGCTGCTGCTCTAAAAAGTATTATTGTCCTTACAAATAGAGAATGTTTGATGTTCGAAACGTACAAGCTTACCAAATTGTCTTACTCTACTTAATACACACGATCAAGAACATATTCGAAAGTATCCTATCTTTGCCCCATGTTCAAACGAAACACCAGTAAAAAGTCTATCAATCTTGGCCTCGACCAAGAGTGCCTATATTCGCCAGAGTGAAATCCGTAATAGTTGGACAAGAGTATCGCTTTATTGGGGCAACGTTCCGTCCAATATACAATGATATCTCGAATCGCGCTATCTGTTTCGCGGAATCGCGCTATCTGTTTCGCGGAATCGCGCGCCATTCTAGTCGATTAATTCGGCGTTCAGACCGTGCCGCCTGTAACTGACAGAGAGATGCACACGACGAAAGAGAAAGCTGGCTCAAGAAACTGTATCGCATTAAAGTTACCATCGAACGAAGTTAAAGTTCCCTGAACAGCCGGGATTAATTATTACCGAGCCACGTCTGCCGACGAGCAACGAGCCGCGGATCGATGCGGTCGGAATTTCCCCCAAGTTAGGATCATTGAAACCGTGATATATACAATTGCCTCCGACGTAGCCTCCCGGACTGATTTAAGCCGCCACTTTGTCTCAATCCGTCTATAGAGGCGCACGATCTCGGAGACACACAGCCACTATGAATATTTCTCTGCCATCTGCTGCTGTCTACTATGTAACGTTGGTTTCTCTACTTCTACCTTCCAGTCTCAGCGGATACCAATCGAAGAATAATGATATCTCGACGTTGCCGTCGAATACTTCGAACAGATCGGCGAATATTTTTTTCCTACGTGCAAAAAGAAGAATTTTGATTTGCTTCACGAGTCGAAAATTACAAATTGTTAGCATCAACGCCATGAAGAATTTGTACACGTATTTATTTCTCTACTTGTCGCTTTTGAAAATATTTATTATCTCTCCATTAATTGTTGAATTTCTCTGTGCAATTCATTATTTCTGTGCAAATTCATGTGACATAAAAGTGACATCTTCGATTAGTGAATTTCTCTTCCTCGCAATTGGATGGAATTCTCGGCTAATGAAATACATCAAATCAATATAATATTACACGTCTATTTGATAATTCTGTTCTATTCGACGCAAAAATATAATACACCGAGAGAGAAGCGACCTGTAATCCGTCAATTCGCTAATGCTATTAGTTTGGTAAATTATAGCGCAAGAGGAACCACGTTTATTTAATTTACTAACAACATTCGAACAAATCGAATTACAGCTTGACGTGCACACGGTTTTATTCAATTAAAACGAATTCAATTACTAATCGTTAACTCTGTCCCGTTATTTATGAAAAAGCATGCGAATCATAAATGACAGGATTCCATCGATTTCTATCTAATGGATGTTAAGTCACGTCGTTCTTCATGTTCTTCTCTCGATGAAAGCCGTGTGATACTTAATATCCGTGCTCAATTACGCCCGCTTAATGCATTAGATATTATAATTACATCGTATTGATGTGGCAAATTATCGATTGTATTAAAACGCTAATACGGGTTGCGTCCAGCGCGTCGATGTATGTGCCATCCTCCAATGCGTTTGAATTTGCATTGTCTGCCATAATTACGCAATTTCGGCCAAAATGTTTGATGACTAATAATCACGGCTGTAATGTGATTTCGCCGTCGGAATTTATTTTTCTCTCTCGCGATCCATCGATTGTTTGATCGATCAACGCGAATGATAGAAGCGATTGGTTTGGATACGAGCATAGTCAAACCAATAATCGTTGATCTTTATACGAACCATTCTTTATTCTCAGTTAAAATGTTCGAGCCAATTTAAATAATTCTTCAAATTTGCGTATGTTTCTTTTATTTCTCCGTGGATAACGGGGGGAGAGGGGAAAAAAAGAAAATTTTTCTGTTCCAGAAAATTTTAGCAGACCAAAGTAAAATAAAGCAGGGCGATAGAAATAATAATTTCTCGTAAAAAATTTTTACAAAGCGATAACCTGATGTTGGAGGTTTCTGTAAAATACACGGACAGAAGCTTTTGTTAAATAGATGGAAATCTGTTCCCTTTTTTCCATTATTCCATTATCTTTCCATACATTTGCCTAGCTAATTTTTATGCAAATTTTATTTTTCAGCCATCCTAAGATTATAACAAAAGAAAGTATTTATACTGCACTCGAGTATCGAAATAGGAAGCTTTTAACGATTACTTCGTTTCACATCGATGAAAATTCATTTCGTTGAAATAAAAAGTAAATGTAAATCCATTTATTATATGATTTAGAATGAAAAAAATCATCGTGCAAAAACCAGAATATTATCTCGTTTGAAGATTTAGTTATACCTGCGCCGCAAACGATCTTTACGAACGCATTTATCATAGAGCTTCGTTGAATAAAATAATCAAGCTTAGAAAATCAAGCTTTTTATCAAGGGATTTATATTATTTTATGTTATATTTAGCGAGCCCGCATCCCAACGTTCGTGCAATCTCTACAAACAGCATTCATTACAACGCAGTCCAGAAGACTCGAATCTCGTTGAATGAAAATCATTATGCAGGTTCGCGATTCTAATTGCTTTATTTTATATTCATATAAAAACGAATTCATATTCAACTGTAAACGAATCTCTATGGATTCGTTCATTATACAACTGTGGTGAGACTCATTGGATCATATTGAATGGAAATAGGTAATTATCGCCACGCCTATTCCTATTCTGATTATTTCATCTTACACGCAGACGTGTGAAAAAGAAGAGAAACCTGTCGCGAACGAGAAATTCCAACGATCCTGTATAATTAATCGCGATCACGCTCCGCCGCGAGTTTTCGCCGGCGGTATTTCAATGAAAAATTCAGTATACGCGCGTAATCCCGCGTTGGAATCTCGATGCAAATTGCGCGAACAATTCACGCAGGCACACATTTGTCGGGCGTCAGGATAATGTAACGTCGTTTCACGTTGCTCGCTGCGACAGGTACAATAGCGTCTCGTCGGAAGAGCGTCTGTCACCTTCGCGCTGCTTAGTATTTCGCTGATATAATAATGGCCGAGACGTTATTAAATAACAGCCAGCCCGTTCCTTGCGTCACGTTCTAAATATTAACGGTCCTGCCTTTGCGCTGAAACGCGACACGGTTGAAAATTAGCCAGTCGAGGATAGCGAGAACAGAACGAAACGATATTCACGAAATGCGAAATGCAGGAGTTGCATTCACCTTGTGCGAAAGTATTAGAACGAGCAGCAACTGTTTCCTTGAAAACTGGAAAAATGAAATGGCAAGAGTATTCGAGTGTCTCGAGTATTTTGAAATTTGTATTTAGCACTCTTGCTCCAATTGGAATTGAAATTTTTTTTTTTTTTTTTGGTCATAGTTTGAAACGACAAGACATTTCCACTAATTTTGTTATTTTTGTTTTAAAAGTAACACGTAACTTTTTATCACGCAAACAAATCACTTGTAGAGTTAATTCGTTGAAACAAAATAACGAATGAACCCGCCGCGACGTGAAGTTTACAGAGTCAGAGACAAATATTTGAAAAATTACTCGTCGAAACGGGTAGAAAGTGCAAAATGAAATAAAATATCATTTTATTTTGTAGTCAAACAATGAAATAATTTCGAGGAAAAAGGAATCAAACAAACGAACGAAATATCATTTCAAATATTTTGCTCGAGTCTGCGATCGACTGCGTGACACGAACTACGCGAACGGTTTAATTTTGGTTTTTTCCAGTGTGAATATCGGCTGAAACGGTGTCTCTACTTTAGTGCGTAATGAATTGAAATCGAGTTAGAGAACCGTTGAATACCTCGTACCAGGTAAAATAGCTTGTGCATCAGGATCGAGATACACACGAAGAACGAACAGCAGCGGACCATGACGTATTTGCCGCGGGCACGCAGTAACCAAATATGCTCCTGAGAGACGCCACACCGCAAACACGTATCCCACGTATCCTCTATTCTCTCTGTTAGCAAAAAGCGGCCACACCGCGTTCAGATTGCAAAAAGCGTTGTGCAAAGAACCGGAGCATTGTTTTCCCAATGATCCGTTGCACTTTTCTCTTTCACGACGTTGCGTCCACTTCGTGTATCCGGTGGATCGATGTTAGGCCTCAGTAGGTCAGCGATCGGTTGTAGATCAGCTTCAGTCGATAAGTTTGCAATATCGTGTATTTTAAAGCGGCAGAACTTCAAAATTTCGTTCATTTTCCATTAACGATTAACTAGCTTCATCGTCTCAGATTTATGAGAATTTCACGATGCTTCTCCTCGTGCAAGAAAGTCGAACGAGTATTCTGATTGCTCGTGATCATAATGAAAAATCATGTTTCGTAACACGATCGTTAATTGACAAACTTTACGCGCGATGTCAACTCGAGTCTGAAAATTCATTCGTTTTATTGTTTGAAGATGTGGCTTTCATTTCACATCAGACGTCTTCTCGAAACATTCTAAGTTTTCTTTTCCAAGATATCATAGAAAAAAAATTAATCACAAAGATACGATGAATTTACAATTGTTCGCTTCAAGTTTCGCATTTCTGGCACACAATACAATATTTCCTCTTTATTCATTCCCATTTCCCGCGTTTGTCTATCAATTCTCTGTGCCCTCGGTGATTCGCGAGGTACAATCGACCTTGGATGAACGCGAACGCGATGAACATGCTGGACGTCAGTAAATAACCCTTTTCACTGAAATTCATGGAGTATTTATCGCTCGTTCCACTCCTCCGTTCTTCCCTCTTTCTCTCTTATTTTTTTCAAAGTGTCGGGAAAAAATTCCGCGAAGGAGAGGAGCGAACAAAAGGGGTGGCGAGCGGACGTTCTTCTTCTTCTTCTTCTTCTTCTTTTTTTCTCTTTTTTTTTCATTTCGTTTCATACACCCGCCGATCCCCAACGGGTGGAAAGTTGCCACAGCATAAAAGTTGGCCAGAAATTAAATTACCGGACATTCTAGACGCCTGATTTATTATTTTTTCCCCGGGGATAACATCTCGGCTGATGTTTGGCCGCCCCCGTCGACCGGTGGGATTCAACGCCCCTTTCGAGCCCTCATCCCCTTCGCTGGCGCGCGCCATCAGAAATCCTGGCAGGTGAAATACCGGCTATGGGCAGAGTGGCCGAATTAAAAAATGAAATTAATTAAAAGGCTGCGAACAACGCGATATTTGTCTCCGTCCGGTGGAAATAGCGGGCGACGTTCTTGATTGGATGCAACGAATTCCACAGGCATTGCAGGGCGCAACGAGCATAGAATTTCGTCCGTTAATTCGTTCGCGGTTGATTAACGGGCAAATCGGATTGATTTACGCCCGAATTTTCGCGCATAGACCCGCACTGTTCCAGCTCAGAAGTCTTGGAAGCATACTTGTACAAAAATGCCTTGTTCAACGAAGAATCTGTAAAATATGTTGATATGTCAATCCTGCTGTTGTGGCATTACATTTGGAAAAATATTAATACGCATGTACATTAATTTCGTATATTCTTGCACTTCGTGAAAATCTTAATTATCAAACAGACTGTACAATTCTACTATATGATTGTAATGTCACGACGTTATAATTGTAATTTTCGTTAAGAAGCTTCGTTACTATTATTTCTCAAATGACTTTTCTCGTTTTCATCATTTCTCGATTATTTACTATACTCGAGAAATTATATTGATTCCAACTCTCGAACAATTACTACGTAATTACTATATATTATGTAGTACTATATGTTGCTGCACAATATACTATACTATATAATTGCTACATATATTACTATACATATAATTGTACATATGTAATTGCTACATATACTACTATACATATAATTGTACATATATAATTGCTACATATATTACTATACATATAATTGTAATGTCAAATTCGTTACAGAGGAGGACTACGACGCGTTCTGTTTGTCGTACATGTTCACGTATCGCGACTTCGAGAAGGGTACGCTGGGCCTGGCGTGGACCGGGGATCTGAAAAACGCCGGCGGAGTTTGCGAGAAAAACGGGGTAAGTTTCCCAGGAGTGGGGAAACGTAACGAAACTAATTCGACCGTGGCACCACCGTCTGAAATAACGTTGTTCCGCGGCGCATTCACGATACTCGGACAATTACCTCTGGGGGAGAACTAACGCTATTTCGTCTTGCAGCACTACAGGGGTAGCATGAAATCGCTGAACACCGGTATAATCACCCTGCTGAACTACGGCAAACACGTACCACCGACGGTTTCTCACGTCACCCTCGCGCACGAGATCGGTCACAACTTCGGATCCCCTGTAAGTTCAACGGTGCATCGGGGCTTGCATGCTGTCGACGCGTACACCGAATACATTTGAAAAGTTTCGAGGGTGGGTGCCACTGTGGAGACACTGTTCCATCGAAATAATCGTGTTCTCTGCCACGGTTGCTCCCGGCCTCCCTTTTCTTTTTCCTCTCTTTTCTTTCTTTCTTTCTTTCTTTCTTTTTTGCAACTTTTATTCCCGAGCAGAAGGAATAAAAGGCAACGTAAAATTGCATTTCTCCGGCGGCACAGTCGAAGGGGTAAGTTGCCTTGTCTTTGGAGGAAAGGAAAAGAATCCGAGCAGTGTCCTGTATAATTAAGCGTCGAATTGTTTGGAAAGTTGACGTTGGAATTTTACGCGGGAGATCGACCATATTCGAGTTATTTCAAGAACGATCTCGCGCGCGTGCGCGCCGTGGAAGATCGCAAGTTTTTCAGGGGGGGGAGGGGGAGGGGGGAGAAAATTCGGTATGCCGGGAAATTGGAAAACTTGAGCGCGACGGGGATTTGGAAATTTCAGAAGTTTCGGTGAGTGTCCGACGATTTGAGAATGGGAGGATTGGGTAATTGGAAAAACTCGTCCGTTTAGGGAATAGGAAACAGAAGAATGTGGAGATTCGGAACTTCAGGGCTTTGAAAGAATTTGAGAATTCAGAAATTCTCGAGAACCTGTAACTCTTGAATGTAGTAAAATTCAGAAACACTTTGGGAAACTTTGACAATTCGACCGTCTGGGAATTCGAAAATTGCCGAGTCAAAGCGGCTCAACGACGCAACGAACGTTCTTTTATTTAAATTTTCATCTCGCTGGCTGCCAGTAGAAAGCTATTGTTCTCTCTGCAACTTTAAAAATACTTCATTCGCAATCGACGCTGTTTCCTTCCGGTGAGAAAGGTCCGATTATTTAATTTAACCGTGGCAAGCAACGTTCGCGTGGTTGATTCAAAGGACAAAAGGGCCAGCGTCCCGGTTAATTGCAGCTTCTTTCCCCTCGTAAGGGGGTGATTCCTCGAGGTTCGCCGCGTTATGCATGACAAACGATACCGCGGAATGAATAATCTGACGTTTCCCCTCTTTCTGTTAACGCGACAAGCACGATCCGGACGAGTGTTCACCCGGTGGGGAGGACGGGAATTTTATAATGTTCGCCAGGGCGACCAGCGGCGACAAACGAAATAACAACCGCTTCAGCCCGTGCAGCCTGGTCTCCATAAATCCCGTTCTAAATGCCAAAGCTCGTTCGTCCAAGGGATGCTTCGCCGGTGAGTAGAGAGAAGCTTCTGGAATTTTAATTAGTTGCCGAACAGAGTCAACGGCTAGGCTGTGTTTCCGGTCAACACAGCCGTGACCTCTTTCACCTCGATTGAGAGCGTCCGCGCGCGTTCGTCGGCCGAATTATTTATACAATATCGCTGCCGAAGATACTCCGCAGGCCGCTTTGCTTGTTAATTACTTGTTAACGTATTTTCTGTTGAATCTCTACGCGCCATAGATTCAGATCGGTGGAACTTGAGGAATTTTGAGGTTAAGTTGTTGCAGTTGAAATTACAAACCACTGGGATGCATAAAGTTTAATGCCGTGTGAGGAGCAAGTAACAAATTTAGAATGCATTCGTTTTTCAACGAATACATGTTTGATACGTTTATTCAGAATATCGCAACGTGTTATTCCCTTTGGATTCTTCTGGCAAGTAAACCAATTATTTTATTATCGATTACAAGATTATCCGTAGAATATTCTAGCAAAGACTAAATACTCAAAGTCTTAAGGAATTGTTAATGATGATCAGCGTGTGTTACAGAGTAACGAGTTTGGTTATCGTGAAACAAAAATATCCTTTCGATTTTTAACAATTGCATAATGTAACATCTGCTGGCTTTGAAGATTTGAGAATTTTGACATCTAAGAATGCAGCATAAATATCCATTTATCATAAGATATAGATAAAATAAAGAATAACGATGAAAAATTGTTGTTATTTTAAATTTTTATAACTTTGTTAAAAGAAAAAACATACGAACAGTCCACTTGGTTTCATTTAAAAACGCAGAACCTCTACTTTGACAATATATGAGTCTATTTTTTTCCAACAATATTTTTATATCGCGTAATAGGTGGAGGAGCAAAAATGATAAATTGAGAGAAATAAGGAATTTTAAAAATTCAAATGTCCCTAAAGGCACTGAAATATTTTCTTCGCCACAGTATTGAAGATGGAAATTTCCTCTTCATCCCGTGAAACATACCGTGTAATTTTTTTAAAATCATTTTACTGAATTCTGAATATTACGACGAAAATTCAAGAAATGCGCGATATTCAAATTTTGATGAAATGACAACGTGGTCCATGTTTTTAGTCAAATTCAACGGGAGCTAATTATAAGTTTTACACACGTGCATGATTGTAATTTATAAATCACTTCGCGACACAACAATTATCCACGAGAAGAACTAACGAAGAGAAGAGGCGAGAGTGGTCGGAAAAAACGCGAATGCTTCTCGATCCACTTTTATTACGCTAATACTGCCGTGCAGCAAGATAAAACGAAAAGAAAACGAGGAAAGATATCGGCGCTGCTTCGGTATATCGATCGACCTCCAGGTCTAACTGCAACTCAATTGCAATTCTAATAGCGGGCTCTACATGGTCCGCGCGAAAACTCGTTTCGGACAACGAGCATTCACCGCGCGAACGTACGGGCAAACGAGCGACAAACAAGAAACAGATACCGACCGGTTAATTGTTAATAACATAAAATTCCTTCGTGACCGTTGGCAATCGATGAAAAAGGTTCTTCGAATATTAAAGGATATTAAAGATATACCCAATATTCTATATCCCACAACCTACATTCACGACATTCCACATTTCACATTCTGTATTTCATACCCCATATCCTACATTCCATATTTCACATCATACACGTCACGTTCCATGTCTCACATCTCTGTGCAATAATTCACATCCCACATTTTATATCCCACATTTCATATCTTATATTCTATATATCTGTACAGTTCACATTTTACATTAAATACTTTATACTTCTTTTTCTGCATTCACATCGTCTTACATTCTGTGTATGCGGCATCCTATATCGCACATTTCACATTCTGTGTGTCACATTTTCCACAGCTCGTGTTACATTCTCAATATATCCAATATAGTACGTAGCACATAGTCTCTACACCACATTCTATATTTTATGTTCCACATTCCACATCCCACATTCTATATGCCTTATTCTGTACTTCATATCTCGTTATATTCCAATTTTCACATTCTCAGAATTTTTCATGAAATACCATAGCCCACAAATTTTCCTCGAAGCTAATTTTTGAGCTAGCCTGGAATTTCTTGCCACAAAAAATGAATTTCGTAGCCCACAAATTCCCCGCAAAGCTAATTCGCGGACACTTGGGAAATTTCCTATCCCGCGAAATGAATTTTGTTGTCCATAAATTTTCCACAAAGCTGTGAAGCTAGGCCGAAATTTCCTGCTCCACAAAATTGGAGAGAAAAAGTGTTATTGAAAAGAGAACATTCTCATTTCTATTCAAAAGATTGTTCAAATTCATTGCATATGGATGCAACGGTGGTTCGATTAAGTCGCTGGTAAACCATGGTACCCCACGATTCTTCTATTTGTGAAGGAGGTAAAAACATGGAAAAATTTCGGAAAATTCTCGTCGACCGCCATAAAAACGGAGGTGTTCGAGCATCACTCGACGCGGCTCGCAATTGATTACATTACATAGTCACGGTCGACTTGTTGAGCTTCATTAAATCCAGGATTTCATTAAGCTCGCAGCAAATCAGGCTAACATTTATTCCATCCACTTTGCCTCCACTTGTGGCTCATTCTTCGTTCGTTTGAAATCAAAGCGATACTCTATCCGGTGTTGAAGCTCGGAGAAATTATTTCGTAAATACGATTAATAATTAGAAGCACGGTACATTTGAGAAAAAAGATACCGTAGGCTACTAATTCTTATCTGGATTTTATTTGGTACTTTCATCAAAAAGTAAATTTAATCTACATAAAAATTTTAATTAAATCTACTCTTGTGTTGTTACCTTTGTGTCATTAACTCAAAATAGAGGTTCAAATAAGGAGGATTCGTGGGAAATGAAATTATAACAATAATTGGATTCTAAAATATTGCTAGTCTGCTTTAACCAATTATTTTCATTTAAATTAAAAGGAACAACAATTGATACTGAAATTTATCATTTGTATTTACAGAATTGTTTATTTTTATGAATTAAAGAAGAAAAGGGAATTTAAACAAAAATTTGTATTATTCATTAAACTTTATGTTACAATTACTTGGATATTTTAAATTTGGATATTTTCTATATAAATAAATAACTTTTCCCAGAAATGTACATAATATTCTCAGTCTGCAATTGAACAAAAGTTTACATCTAAATCTAATTTTAAATGATGAATGAATATTTCATTACGTTGATCAATCGATCAGTCGTTTATCCGATCAAAAAATATAGTTTCGCAAGGACCAATTCAGAAAGCGTCTACATTAATTTCATTCAAAATCTCGTAACAACGAAAAAACCCTAAACCTTAATCTTAAAACAAATTTATCAAAAAATAAAAATTAATGACACAAATCACAGCTACAGATGTTACAAATGAAAAAACTCAAGTTTCAAACTCAACGTTCTCAAGTAGATTGAGTGGCACACGAACTTTCCATTATACACTGATAATTTTTTCAAAAATCGACTGAATCTATTCTGTATCATGCCGAGAGTATGGTCCCGTAAGGACCAGTTCAGAGCGAGTCTGCTCTGAATAAAACGTATGTAAGGGAATGTTATAGCGTGGCGTAACGGAGAGTCTGGTTGATCGAGTTGAAATGGAAAATCGATGATTTCACAGAGCCCCAAAATGCAATCTGCGGGAACGGAGTTGTAGAAGATGGTGAAGAGTGTGATTGCGGATGGGAGGAGGACTGCAACGACCCTTGTTGCCACCCTCAACGGCTTCATCATGCCCCTCACGAGGTACCTTGTCGTCTTGCCGATGGTGCGGTGTGCAGTCCCAGTCAGGTAAGTGGCAGTTTTCCTTCATTTGCTCGATGTCCAGATACGTTCGTTTCGTTCACTGAACTGTGATTAGCTCCAACCTTCCTCCTACAACCGTAATTTCCTCCTCTTCGATGCTGCACCTCTGCTTGTTGATCGTTCGTTCGAGAATTCGGCAGAGACAACTCTTCGAGGTAACGGTGAATATACGAAAATTGTTCAAAATTTGGCGGCTAGAAGCTAGCTTGTTGAATAATATCAATTATTGAACGTCAATGTAAAATTAGAATCTAGTCGAGCAAAAATGTTGTTAACAGTGTGTTGATTATTGTATCGAATTCGGACGTGTAGTTTTCATAAAATTTTCATCTGGAATTCAACGTGATAAAAATCGAAACTGTCGTAGGTATGAAAAATTTTGATTGGGAAATGTAACATGAAAAATCAACCGAAATGTTTCGAGCTATCGGTAGATTTTCCTGCAAATTCATATTTTTTGGGAATACAATTCGAATAGCAGAAAATCGTTTTACGTACCAAATATTCTACTCGCTGGCAATGATTAACTAAAAAAATTTTCATTACAATACTTACTGATAAATTATTTCACTTATATTTGATTGATATTTTATCGTTACAAATATTGAAAGTTTTATTAATAAATGGAATTCCTTGGATTTCCCTTGGACAGCCACAAAGTTGGAAAACAGAATTCAACGATATAATTGTTCGAAAGAAATTGCAAATAAAATATAATCTCGAATCCCCTGTATAGGAAATTGAATTTCAAACAATTATTTGAGCAACGTTCGCTGCAGCGAAGTTATCGAGAAAAATTTTTATCCGAAAGAGACGGACAGAATTGATTCGGAACAAGTGACAGTTAGGTAGTACGAGGTGCGCGAAGTGCGACACGACAAGCTGAAAGTTAAAATTGCATTTTTCCAAGAGAAAGATGTCAAATTCTTGCTTACATTTGTGCTTGCTGAAATATTAAAAGGCAAAACGGGTAACGGGCGGTAGCTGCGAATTTTCTACGGGTCTCCGAGGAGAGATATTTTTACAAACGTACCGTATATATACTCTTTTAGCAGCGAGTTCCTTTGAAATTTCGACAGAGGCTCATTTTCATTTTCTGCGAGAGCTACACGCTGAATATGTTATGAATTCCTATTGAATATCTTGAAAGCGTAATGTCGTAGGAAACGGAATGTGAACGCGCGATGCCTCTTCTTCCTCTGTGAGATGTGAGCCACTTCTTCCAGGCGACATTCTTCAACGATTTACTTTCGTTACCTCAAAAATAAAAAACAAAAAAGAGAAAAGAGGGAGATACTTGTATAACTTTCTATCGATTAGCGATGGGATCAAATCAATGCACAATTCATTGATAAAACACCGAAGATCATTGAAGTTGTAAATTTATAAAATTTTTGACCAACATACTCTAACCATTGAATTAGGATCAAATCATTTTCAATCTTCAACGTCTTGCAAAACTGCACATACACGTCAATGATTAGTTCAGTGATTTGCATTTTCTTCTTTCATCTTCGTTGAAGCACGAGTATTCTCAATTCCCTCTTACGCAAGATCAATAACATAATTTTTAAGATCGAAATAAAGGATCCTCTCAATCGCTCATCTCTCCTGGCATCAACATCCACTTGATTCTAAAGCGCTCGTTCGCTTCGCGCGCGGTAATTCCACTGTTCTCACATTACATTACTCAATAGTAATAAATAACGAGGTATCGTACGCAGCAATATAATGAATTAATCATTTATACATGTACATATATGTGCGATACTTCAACAGTTAATAAAACACGTAATTCAACTTTATTCGGGCCCTTCAATTTTATCAAATCCCGATCGATCTCGATCACACGATTTAACACAATCCACAGTTGACCACGATAATTTTACCATAAAACCCTACGTCCATTATGAGATCGTTCTTCACTCTCTGCGTCAAAGCCCACTTCCCCAAATGGTTCAAAGATCATCGAGCTTGATCTTATCGTGGCTCATCGACGACAAAAAGCCTCGATCTCGAAGTCACTACCTCGCCACGGTTTCTTCTCTGGCCTCTTAATTATCACCGGCGGAAAGAGCATCATTTTTCTCTAGGGAGGACCTACATCATTTCTCTCCCTCCCCCCCCCCTCCTTCTTCTCTCTCTTCACTCCGTTCTCCACTCGTGTATCCGACAGAGTGGCTCGTAATGGATGATTCTGGAAATAAAATGGAGAGGGGGAACACGTCCGTTCTCAATCCTCTTACGTGTAACGTCGCTAATTAATAACGAGGCACGAGGCAGGCTACGCGACAGGCTATGGCACGGGCGTACGGACGTATCGATGTTTATTAATGATACACTAAAGCCGTAATTAAACGCGAAACGTGCCGTTACGCTCTCGTCGTCTCTCGTTCCCGCGCGCTCTCTCTGGCGCGCGCGTTCAACCTTCGGCTGCAAACCCGTTAATCCAACCAATGCCGATCGTTTGTTTCAACGAACCGAGCAACTCGCATCCCACTGTAGCAGGCATGCGTTCGGTGATTAAACGGTGAGCCGTCGATAATGAGTAGAGGAAATCCGGCGCGTTTCGAAATCGAGACGGTCATAATTTATGCAACCTGTGAAGTTCGACGTTCCTTCGAAGGATCGCGAGACCGAAGCTGGATAGACGGCGAAACTCGAGGCTGGATACTGTTACGCGTCGGAACGCAACTGTTGTACCTTCGTCGGGGATTATGAGATTTGAGAGCGCCGGAGAATGAAGAGAGAACGAAGGATAAAACCGAGGGATCTGTGGATCATTTTGTACATTTGCAGGGAATTTGTATTTGCAGCATGCAATGTATAAAATTGCGTAAAATGTAAAACTCTAAAATACAATCGTTGTGAGTTTTAATAACTAGCTTCTAATTATTGTACCTGTCACTTCAAAACCTGTCTTTTCAAATTATTATTAAATATCGTTCAAAAGCATTATCGATGGTCACATCTCTAGTAATCTTCATTTAGAACATTTCATTTCCTTCTTCAATTTTAAACGAGTATCGTTATAGAGCCAAATTTTCAACATTTACTCCTTTCTTTTTAACGACAATTTGTTGCTTTCAGAGAAGCACGAAATAGAATGGAGCTAAAGGCGACCGATTCGTTGACTCGTACTACTGGCGCGAGTATAAAACCACTCGTAGATTGAAAACCAAGTGGCTCAAATGAGATTTTCGTGTAGAGAGATATTTTTCCTTCGTCTTGCCGTCTACAGAATCGCAGCTTATAAACATCCTCCTTTTTTGATAACTTATCTAAACATTCCGCGCGCGTGTAGAAACAATTAGCAAGCGAAACAAATCTCCGCCTAAATGAAAATACGAATCTGCATAACGAAATTAAAGTGAGAAAGGATATGTTGTTAGATATAAGGGGAAAGGGATTGAAATTGAAAAGTTGGGAGTCAAAATACAGCGAGAAATTGCAAAGAAAATTTATGCGAACCGGATAACGTGGAAAAGAAGAAGAATACCAATGAGACCTCGGGAGCGGCGAGGTGATTAGCATGCTTGCTTACTGCCTTCGGTTCTTCGATACCATTTGCATCTCACCGTTATTTCTCATCGAAAATTTCTCGTCCATTAACAAGATCAACATAATGGCAGTCGTAACCAAACAACCATAAAAAAGAATGCTCAAAAATATTACGACGTAGACATGTGTCTGAATGTCTGTCGTACTGTTATATAACAGATAAACTTCGAAAAGAAATTATCGAAAAATTTGAAACAAAAATTCTGCGAGTTGAGCAAACAGATGATTCATGTAACAGATTAAGGAGAAAATACATAGAATGTGACAAGGTAAAGTTGTGTGGAAATCTAACGAGTGACGTGCAACAGAAATGAACAACGTTCGGACAAGAAACAAGAAGTCATCAACAGGATACAAAATTCCAACAGTCTGAACGAACGAAGAGAAAACTGTCCGAGAATAAAGAAGACAGTAACAAGAGAGAAGTCGTGTGAGCGGAACAAAAAATTCCAACGCCAGTAAAGCGTAGATCGTGAAGAGCGAAGAGAAAATAGAGGCAATAGGGGGAAAAGGAACTAGTCGAAAAAGATTTGAGTGTGTACCGACCGATAAAACCGACGCAATAATGACTCTGAACACAAGACCGTTTCGCAGGAAAACGGCGAAAACGAGCCACTTTCCCCCGATGACGGCGGATCGGCGTTGGAAATTGCAGTCCTCGCACATGCACGATTCTTCGCGCTCGAAGGAACTTGCTGGCCGTGGAAGGCTTTCCGGTCGTGGAAAGAGAATTTCGCCAAGGTACAAGACTACAGCCAGAAAGAGAAAGAGAGAGAGAGAGAGAGAAACAAAAGAGAGAGAAATTAATTTCCAGGTATGTTTCAAACCGTAGTTCCTGGATACATCCTGGACGTTATTGTCGACGAGGTGCCAAACACACACAGGCGAGGACAGGATTTAATTTTCAATGTTAGTCGTCCCTATCGGCGACGACCGCGTACACCCTGGCGTACACTCTCGCGTATTCTCGCCGTGTTCGCGGTATCCCGGAGAATGAGACTAATTAATCAAACTGGAATCGAGGCGGCTGTTATCGGCCTCGGGAAGCTTCGGCGAATCACGAATGGGGGAAACTCTCGCCCGAACTAAAAACAATTAATCTTGCCGTACACCCGTGGATACGATGTGGAATGCTTGATTTTCAAAGTTCGCTAGATCGCTTCCTTTGGAACTTCGAACTCGTCGAACACCGCGAATATCGTTCTCGACTCTCGTTGACTCGCTTTCTGTTTTTTATTTCTTCTCTCCTTCCTTTCATTTTCTGCCCTCGAGCAGCGAACGTACTAATTAACGCAACGAACCCGCCAAGTCCGAAATTCTGGTAACGAGGTTTTCAATCGTGGAAAAGAATTACAGTGGTATTGTTCGACAAACGTGGCGGCTACTACCAGCCGCCGTACTAATTATGCACAGTGGAAACCGTGAATAGAGACTGCAATTTTAAAATATTACTTCGTTTCTGACGTGTTCGCGTCCTCCTCGGCTTTGCGTAGCGTGTTCCGCAAGAGCATCAGACTGCTGCGAACAATCGGGCGTAATTACCGGCGAATTTTTACAATTTCTCCGTGACTGAAGATAGAAGGGAAACATCGTAACGAGTCTTTATTGAAGAAACGTCCCGCGAAGTGTCCTCAAATGCTACGTGCGCCGTGGTCAGATCGAAAGTTCGACAAACTTTCTCAGTTTCCTTGGACCAACTTGTCTTGTTCTTCCCGACACGCGAGAATGGGAAGAAGCTTTTGTTTCTTGGAGGAACACGGGAAAAGACACAGTAGAAAAATCGGTCAACTTTTGTCTTGTCTTCTTGGTTGTACTTTTGAGAATATGGTACATGGATGATTTACATTGTATTTAACCGAATTTGTAATAAAATAGTAATAAAACTAAAGAAATAGCAATGAACGTGCGAAAAATGGATCTAGAATAAGAATAATGGAGACAGAATAGTGGACAGAAAAAGTAAAAAATAACTGGAATAAAGCGCAATGTTTTTGGTGAAATCGAAGAAGGTTTGAATGATATTTCTATAATACTTTTTTTTTTATTTGGCTCCATCCCATCTCAAGGAGCGCGAGATACTTGTAACGTGTGTTTTATAACAGAATATTGTGATAAGATAAAGTTTCAACCGTGATATGCACGATGTAAGTCGTAATAAATTTTCTCTCTCTCGATGGTAATTCTCGCGAAAATTCGTGCCTCGCCGGTAATTTTTTGGTCAGTTTTTGTCAGTTTGGTGGCATCGTCAAGAGTTCGCGATGGCTTCTGGTCCCTGACTGTCGCGGCAGTGATAAACGAAAGAAACCGTGGAAGAACGATCGCGATCGGCACCGTGAGAATGTGGCGCAAACCGCAGCGGTGAAATAGTGAGAAAGAATAAAAGCGCAAACTGGCGATGAGAGGGAAAAAAGAGGGGAAGGGGGGGAGGAGGAAATAAAAGAACGCGTGGCTCGCGAAAGTCGATGCATTAGGTGGATCGGGGGTGAAAAGTGGCCGGATGCAAAACACGTAGATTCGTGAGGCGCGCGGACGTAGACGAATGGACGGCGTCTTCCTCTTCTCCGCAGGTTCTCCTTCCAAGTTGAACGACGAGAACAATAAACAAGAGGCAAGAAGGTAGAAAAAGCGCGGAGCAAGGTGCTGGGAAGAATCGAGCAAACTGCGGACATTAAGCGTAGGAAGCTGCAAGGCAGGGAGTGGAATAAGAATGGGCGAGGAAAAAATTGAGAAAGATAACGAAAGAGGTGCAGGGTCGTGGACTGATGAGGGAACGAGTGGAGAGGCAGCGGGTGAGAAAAAGCGCGGGAAACGAGCTGCTAGTGAGGAAAGAAAACAGGGGAGGAGGGCTGGCGTGCAAGAAGAAAGATAAATAGTCGAAGCAAAGGAAAACAACCGGGTACTAGGAAGATAAAGCGGTGAGGGGCATGTTTGCGGCGATGGGAACACGTTCAGCTCGTAAGGTGGGAAGGGTGCATTATTTTCGTCGTTCTGTGGCTCGAAATTATTAATCGTGAGATTAAAATGATCAGTTTCGAACCGTTTTATTCCATTGAGATTATAGCGCGATTAGGAAAGGGAGAAAATATTTTTTGATGGAAATCTTAGAATGGCGGGGTAATCAGTTCTTGGTTGAGTGGAAGTTTTTAAACGTTCGTGAAACATTTCTGGGTGGACATACGCACATAATACAAAAATATGATACTTCTTATAATATCTGATAAATAAAATAATTGATATCTTGAATATCTTCGTAAAAACATCAAAAACATCCGCGATTTTTATCCATGATTTTTATATAGTTTCATACTCAACTCTAATTTTACATTGAATAGTAGGGTTCGAATTAGAACTACTTAAAAAAATTAAAAAGTACGAGCGAATACTGATAGTAAAAGTAATTTGTGCCTTTATTATATGTCGTTTTTTTCAATTTTTGTCGTTTCAATCTGAACGTACATGCTATATCAAAAGGTTTCTATCCCGTATAAATAAATAGTATTAAAATTAAAACACTGTTTCAATTACAAATACATTAATCTTGAAGTTTCTTAGATATTTAAGATATCTAAATTATATCTCAAGATACTTTAGGTATTTAAAAAAATACCAAGTACATATTTTTGTTTCTATTACCTTATATTCGCCATCACGAAACGGAATTGCCTATTATTAAACAACTAAACTCAACAGTTCAAATAACTGTCGTGAAAGAACATCTTGTAAAGAGAGAAAGGGTAAAGGATTTTCATGTTTCGTACATAGTCTCTCGCAAATGATGATGATCGTCGTGTACCGTGGGAGGAGAGAGAGAGAGAGAGAGAGAGAGAGAGACAGACAGCATCGTCTCGTTATTCTCGAGAGCACTTTAATGAATATACGATGTAAGCGTTGAAGGTCGAGGAACGATCTAGCTATCTCGAGAGATTCGATCCTTCAAGCACAGAGTGGTAATGTGACTTCCTTCGGTAAAACGAATCCCTGGCGTTCTATTTTCACGGACGAGGAGCTGCCGTGCCCGTTGCACAGGAATGCACACAGACACACGTAGACACGCGTGCATAGCCGCGCGCTTATATTTGCGTTTCAATCGTGACATCTATACGTGGTTCATTTTCCGAGAGGAGGAACATCTCGCGGGATCGCAATCTCTTGCCCTTAATGCCGTCACGGAAAGAATATTCGCTCCCACGACGATCCCTCTGTTTTGCAGTCTTTCGTCCCGACAATATTCCGCATTATCTCGCGAGAACGAGAGCCAGACAGATTTCCTCTCGAACGCTCTTTCATTCCCTGAACGTGAGGGGAAATACACTTTCGAAAAACTTGCCCGAAATAATCGAGGACTCTGCGAAATTCTCCACTGAAAATATATCGGACCCGTAATTTTTTTTGATCTTTGTATTAAGCTAATATTTAAAAAATTTCCATTAATTAAATCCTTCGAGTTTTTAATTAACTACTTTTTCACATTTTGATTTTCAATTAATTTTTTTGTGTCCTTCCTTTCGTGTCAAGCTACCACTTTTTTACGTTCTTTTACGTTAAGGCATAATTTCTTAATTTTAACTTAACTTCCGCGCAGAAATTCTGATCTCCAAAGTGTCGCGCGAGAAGAAAACGAAAGAAACGGACAGGCACGGCGCAATTATTTACACGACAATTATCAGAGGGCGAGTGACTTTCGGCGACCAAAATGTTTCCCTGCAGCTCAGTCACAAGCCGGATGATTCGAATAATTCTCCGCTTCGTTAGCCGCGACATTTCGCTACATCCGCAATTACTCGAAGACGGAGTTTCGTGATTCCGCGCCATTGTCGCCTCCGCCATCCGCCTCCTTCGAGCAAGGAATTCTTCCTATTGAAGTATTGAAATTCGATAAATTGATTCGTTTCAGTCCGTGTTATTACGTTCCGGCCTGCGAGAAGCAAGATTCAATGCGAACGTGATGGTTGAAGCCAAGAGGGCTACGTGTTCACCACGTATTAGTTCCTATAGATTTGTATTGGTTTGTGAGTGTGCCAAGGAGATTTGGTCTTTACGCTGGCAACAACTTTCACTTCTATATTCACCTTTTAATATTCAAACGTATCTTTTAATGCTCAAGGAACACTTTGAAAAGTCAATAGGCAAAATACATTTAATATTATACTTTTCCGCTACGTTTGATCTTTATATTGTTAATAACTTTTTTCACTTCTATACTACCTTCGCTTCATAAATATTCAAACACTTTGACTTGTGTTGATAGTGTGCAAATTTGATCAGAACGTATGAATTAATTAGATGTATAATTAGGGATTTACTTTGGAAAATCAATAGACTGCATTTATTATATTTTTTAATGTATTTATTATATTTTTACTGCTTGCTATTAAATTGTTAGGTTGGGAATATAGGAAATAACCTTTGTCAAATGCAAAATTCATATGACATTTCTGAATTTGAACTGTTGTACAGAAAGAACCGTGCGAATATATTCTACTCCTGAAAATTAAAATTAATTGGAGTTTGATATTTTTGTCGTAAAATTTCCGCTCAAAATGTGAAGGTTACAAGAGAAAATACAAGTATTTCCATTTGACTTTTATGATTAAAAGATAAAACTATAATTATTATAAAAAGCGATATTTTAATATTTTATCGGTATAACATAATTAAAAATATGTGTCCTCTGTAGCCTTCGGTTTTAGTAAAATTTTGGTATTTAATAATATACCACGAATTTCAAATTCCACGCATGCTCATAACCTCGTTAACGAATTATCAAAAATCTATGAAACACCCAAAGCATAATAGCGAACGAAACAAATTTCTATTTGAGAGTGCCAAAACGTAAAAATGTCTGAAAATTCACTGTCTACTCGCAACGCGAATAAAACAGGTCGCAAACAATCTAACGCAAACCCCGAGCAAAAATCCAACCCTCTTCCCCAAAGCGAACTTGCCCGATCTCTGTTTAAAATCTTGCAGCGGTGTTCAACGAAACTTCGGCCGAAGTTATGACGCGGCTTGATAACGCTTATCACCGTAAATTAACAGGATGTACGATTACGTAAACACGTAGACCATGAAATAAAGAAGGGCGAAGTTGATTAAGCGATCGTCGAGTAGATTTCTCGTGCAATTTAAATTTCAAGGGGCGCTCTCAGTCTTCTCAAAATTGTAACCCTTTTAAGCAAAGAGAGAAAGAGAGAGAGAGAGAGAGAGAAAGAGAGAAGAGAGAGGCGCGTCCAACGATACGTCTTATCGTTCGTAATTAAGAATATCCCGAGATAGACGCCGGTCTAAATAAAGGGGCAAGACTCTTGACGTCGGACAGCGGCGGTCGAGGCATTAAAGCAATCCTAAATCTTCTTGGGAATTGCAGCCTCGCAACCGTTTAGAGATAAGTCTTATCCTCCTCTGATTGAAAACGTTAATCGCCAACTTGGAATGAAGCATACTTTCTCCCGGATCCGGTCTGATATAAAGGCGTGATTAAACGCCCGTCCGTACCCTTAAGGGAAATTGAAAATCTTTTCGAATCTGTAATTGGCGAGTCCCCCCTCCTTTGCTCGAAATCTTTTCAACAATCCCTTCTTCCAGTTTCTCTTACATTTTTTTTTTATTTTCTTGATCTTGGGTATTATATTATGTGGTATATCATGTGAAGTGAAATCAGAAGAGGGAAAGGAGAATAATAATTATCGATCGAGAACTACAAGGGGAAGAACATTTAGATAAGTAAAATGTTTTTATTTCTATACGGGGAAATCATCTCGAAACTTTTATTTTTACAGTTAAAATTATTCTTAATTGTTTTTTTTTTTTACAATGATTTAATATTATGTATGTAATGGGATTAAAAATAATTCTGAAGAAAAAGTTTCGGAATTATTTGTCCGTGAAAGTAAGAAGTTTGGCTTATCGTGTTCATTCTAGTTAGAAATCTTGAAACTTTTTATTTAATTACGACAGGTTGTAAAATGAATGAATTTTCGATGAATTAATTGACGCGTGTATAACCCCATATTCAGTTCGGGATTAAGTTAAGCGAATTCGAGTGACACTTGAACGAAATTTCGATTTTCTCGAAAATAAAGTCCTTAATGAGAAAAGCTACTGTTCCTTTCTTGACTTATTCTTGCAAAACCGTCATCTTCGAAACTAAAATCAAATGTAGGCCAGGTTAAGTTTAGGTTACACACACCTATAAATTTATTATAGCTTACATCTATAAACAATAATTACTCAGAGTTTCAAAAACAATAGCTCTCGAAATATATTTGAAGATCATCAATTCTATTCGGAATAATTCATTCGTACTTGACTTTTTCTCTCGCTATGGTGAAACCAGTGAACACAGAGAGCGCAGAGACCGCACGCGATGGATTTATCTCGTCTCGGCCAGTAATATTCTCATAGACTTGAATGCATTTTTCCATCGGGTTATTTATTTTTTGATATATGCACAGGCCGAGAATACATCCACTTGCATCAGCATCGAATTTCTTCCGCTGCTTTCCGTGCCAATTCGTTGAACCGGAAAACGTATCAGACCGGGGGAACCTTATTTTCCAAGCATCGGCTGCCGGTCCCACGGGTATCCTTCTATCAGATATTCAAACCGTGGATCGTTCTTATCTGCACGTTAAGCGAAAATCATTCGATTCGCTTAAACGTTTCCTCGTCCACCTTTCCGGCCAACCTACCCTTTCCGTTCGTCGATTTAATTAAATCGAAAATTGTCGCGCGGCGAGAGAGATTCTCTCACATTCTCTCTCTCTCTCTTTCTCTCTCGATCGGCATGTCTTTCGAGATACGGCGACTAATTCCACGATACAAGAAGCTAACTTCACTCGGCGAATTGCAGCTTACTTTGGCTGGGAAGTAGAATCTGATGCATGTGTTGTTGTTAGAGTTCGTTCAGATTAGCAATATCTGAAATCACAGTGTTAGAATATTTGACGTGTCATTTTCATCAAATACAGAACATTTTCTGCACAAGAAGAAGTGAATAATATACCGAACATACGAACATATTGCACAGCCCTAGTGCCTAATAGAATTAAAGATCCTCTTTTCGAGAATCTCAATTCGTCAATTAAAAGTTTCGCAGTTGAAGTGTGGCTGGCGACTCTTAAACTTTACTAAATATAAATAAATATCGAAAGTTTCGAGTGGTCCTAATAACCTCGCCGGATTTCACCGAATTGCAAGTTTTTTTTAAAAACGCGCCGGCACTTCAATTTTCTCGCGTGTACACGAGTAGTTTGGATGTAATTGCGAGGCAGATACAGCAATTTCCCAGATGGAGGGCTGGCAAAGTTGCTGGCAAGAACGAGAATCACGATCCCTCACGCGGACAACATCTTTAATCGCCAAATGCTTTCGTAATATCTTGAAACGTGCGTCTGGAAAAGCTTCAACAACGGATCAAAAAGACCTCAACCATCCCGACTCGGTCGTGCCTCTCGGTCTTCCTAACATTTATCATTTCCCAACGAATATCTATCAATCGCAATTTGTTGCTGAATTTTAAAGGAATGTAATTTCGTTTCTCAATGATGCGGCAAATGCTGATTGCTGTTTCAAATTAATGGAAGCTGATGGATTTTGGTGAATTAATTGGATAAGAGTCTCTTCAAGAAGCAAAGATGTACATGCATATTGTAGAAAATTTTCCAACAAGATCTTGAACTCCTTTTCAACAAGATCTTCAGAAAGATTGCAGTCACGTGTGAAAAACAATATTGAGAAAATGGCCACCTTTGAGAAGGAAAATTATAGAGAATTTCCCCAAAAATAATTTCTTTCCTCTTTTTATCTCGTTACAAAAGAACGAATGTTAATCTGTGAAATTCAAGAAATAGGGCAACATAAATTTCGATTCGTGTGAAGAACAACATCGCGATTCTTTCAACAACAAATCCGTTTTCAGAGTTCCTTAAAATACCAAACTTTGTCGATGAAAGTAATCCAATTGCCTCGAATTATGATCTTGAAAGCCAATTAACATCGTTGTTTTCATTTTCATTTTCACGAAACGACGAACCACAGCGAAACTTATTAGAAACAATATTTCGAGGTTTATCTTGAACAATAATTCGAGCGTCGTTTCGCTTTTAATTATCAGGGATGAAGGATCGTCCGTCTGCTTGAATATTTATTGTTCACGGTGAATCTGGTGGCGCAAAGAAAACGAAGGCAAAAGTTTCTCGAGCGTGAAATCGCGCACTCGCGGACTGTGTTTGTGCGTTCGTCTTCCCGAATATTTCTTCGGCGTATTTGCACGTATCACGTCGGCAACCCAGTCTGAAACTTCTGCCCGTTGTTTCCTGAATTTCATAAATATTCATTATCCGCGCGCGCATATATGTGTGTGTGTGTGTGTGTGTGTGTGTTCTGGCAAAGGTGGGTTTTCAATATGGAGACACACAAACAACAAATTAACGCATGCAAATTTAGAAGAGCGACGTTAGAAGAAACATTTTCAATAAAGAACGATATAATTCCACTTGTAAATCGCTAAGAATTTTTTACTCTAGAATATGCCCCGCTTGTTCGCCACGATGGAGGCCGACAATCGATGTTTTCGAAAAATAAAGTTTCCAAACGAGTAAATAACTCTGCTATTTTGTAACACGTTGACCCCACCAAAAGAGAAAAAAGAAAAAAAAATTGAGATACAAAGCTGAACGCCGGTTTATATAAACAAAAATTGGAGCTTTTCATTCAGTAATTGTCCGTGAAAAGAAACTCACAGGTTTCATTTATTTCTGTACGACTCAGAACGGTGCAAAAATACCCCATTGACTGAAAAATCATTTTACTTGAAGAAATGATCCAGCGAAAGCGCTGAAATCCAAGGAAATGGAACAACGAATATCGTTCCACTAAGCGCGTTGGCGGTTTTGTAACCAAACCACCACCATATTCACCGGTGCACGCATTGATTGCCAATTATTCACCGGTTGATTGCAGTTTATTTGTTAAAATTGGTATACACCGCACGTCACGGGGTAATGTAATAGTTATAAGCTTAATCGAGTATTCAAACGTACGGAACGAGAGAGAGAGAGAGAGAGAGAGAGAGAGAGAGAGAGAGAGAGAGTAGATTTATGGGTTTGTTGCTGGCACAAGGCTGTACCAAGCTATTAATAATGAATATTATTGCATCGCGGTTAAAATTTCCTTGGCTCGGCGCATTACAAATGTAAAATCAAACGCGTGTTCTCGCGCGAATGTTCTCTCTTCTTCTCCTTCTCCTTCTCCTTCTTCTTCTTCTTCTTCTTCTTTTACGTGTCACGAGATTCATGCTGTTATATATGATAACCAATTGTTTGATATCGAGGGCTTTCATATGAAAACCGGCGATTCAATCCCAGAGGCCAGGATAACGTAATCGATAGGATGCTTGATTACTGCAAAGCCATGGGGTCGCCAGTGTTAGTCCAGTTTCCAATACGCGGACCGGCAATTCCATTTTTTTTTTTTTTTTTTTTTTTTTTTTTGTTCCCCCTCCCGCGAATTTTCATTACCCATGCCATGTCGAAAGCGTGTTGTAATCACAGCGAGCAGCGCGGGGGCCAATTTAAAAAATTGAAAAGGAAATTTCCAGCACGGAAACAATACAACGAAAAAAACGAGAGAGAGAGAGAGAGAGAGAGAGAGACAACAATGAGTTCTCGATAACTGTGCAAATGAATTAAAAATGGGAGGAAAGGTCGTGTTTCGAGAAATGGCTCGAAATGGGATGCGAAATAAAAATGGACTGGTTCCATTTCGAGGAAGAAACAGAACGGGAGTAAAAACGTGCGAATTGCGAAGAGATAGGGAGTATAAATTTTTGAAAAAATGGCGACGATAGTGAAACCCAGTGAAGAGGGAAAGAGAGCGAGAGACAGTCCTTGGTATCGCGTTGCCCCGAATTCTCTGGCGCGCACAACAATGTTGCCCATTGTTCTGTCCAGAAAATCGCTCGAAAAATCGAGATATTGTTCCTGGTCTGGCACAATACCCCCCCAGAGAGGAACGCGTTCCAGCGAACCGCGCATTATCATCGACACGCGCGGCGAAATAAATTAGCGAGCGACAAAGCGGGCCAGCGCCCGATAACCCGGAGTTGCTGAATATCGCTGCGGATTCGTTCAAAAAAAAAAAAAAAAAAAAAAAAAAAAAAAAAAAAAAAAAAAAAA